>NC_059372.1:27995430-28295430 GCF_019703515.2 Myxocyprinus asiaticus | reverse complement strand
GCGTGCCAGTGATGGGAAGGTCGGATCATTTTACTGACTTTGATCTTTGAGTCTCGTTCAGCAAAATGAACGAATCTTTATTCAAGTTATTTTGTTAATTTGAACAGAATTCAATTAAAATGTTACATTTTCAATAGCCAAATCCCCCCCAACACGTCTATTAACGCAAACTTTTATTGTAATCACAATAAGGAAAAAATGATAATGCAGCCAAGGTCAAATTATGAGAAACAGAAAGATTAGTTCACCTCTGGAATCTTCTTGTCCAAGTCATTCGTTCTTTTGTCACGTGACAGTCGTATACGCTATGCGATGTCACGTGACAAAAGAACGAATGACTTGGACAAGATGATTCCAGAGGTGAACTAATCTTTCTGTTTCCTGTGTGTGCAATGCATAGCGTATATGACTGTCACATGACAAAAGAACGAACAACTCAAACCAAAAGAGTTGAAAGGTGAACTGATCATTTCTGTTTCCTGTACAGCGATTATGCAGTTTTCACGTAATGAACAAACGGAGGCGGCCAACACAAAATGAACGAATCACTCTCAGAGGGGGCTTTCACACTAGGCACATTTGCTGCAGTCCGATTCCGAGTGCGATTGTTCCCGGTGCCCCATCTCCCCCCATCATTTGCATCTTTGTTTACACTGCACGCTTACTCACTCGTGTCCAAGGTGAAGTTATCACCACTGTCATCTCCTGTTATACCCTATATTTATAACCTATAATAGTATTTATATATATATAGTATTTATAAGAGGTATAGATAGATAGATAGATGGCTAAAACGCATGCGCAGGTTAATTTACTTCCTGAACGAGTGCGTACCCGAGTCCGAGTTGCTTTCACATTCACGCGAATCGCGCTACAGTTCCATTGCAACCGAACTCAGACCACCTCCTGTAGTCTCGGGTTCGGTACCACTGTGCACTCCCAGGTCCGCATGACAGCTTTCATATTAACAATTATTCATGCGAACAGTGCTCTGTTTCTAACTAAAATGCCAGTGTGAAAGCACCTCAGACTACTCATTCTTTTGAGTCACATTAAAGATTAGTTCATGAAAGACCCATCAATACCACGTACTGTATTTGATGAAGAATGCACTTATCTGCCAGCAAAACATATGTTTCTTTTAGGTTTGCATGCGAGTTGTATGAATATATGTCTGACATACTTCATTCAGGTGACATGAGCATTATCTAAAGACCCGAATATATGGCGTAAGAACAACAATCGCAAAAATAATCTACTCTGGTTTTGTCAAACAAGTACAATTTAAGCACAAGGAACAGTTAACTTGGTATATTCATCACTTACAGTTGAGAAGAGCTGCCCGACTCTCAGTTCATTGCCATTTCTTCAAATCCAGTGTTTTGAACGTGACCACCTCTGCTCCCGAGGGATTATACAATCATAAAGTGTCCAGTTGATCCGCACTTAAAAATCTCGCTGGAAATAGTAGGTCATCCAGGTATATCTTACTTACTGCTTCATGAATACTGTAGATTCAGACATACTACTCCATTGGCATACAGTTTTTGTCATACTATATAGTAGGGAAGTACGGCTATTCGGACGCAGCATATGTTTTGAACCGGCAATTTGTTTTTCAGACAAGGCAACGTACCAGGGCTGTGTTTCCCAAAAGTGAATGTCAATGCTCAGCGTCTGCGTACAGTCGAACTCGAGCCTGTCAAAGTATACTCCATTTGACAGTGTACGCATATTCAGATGTTTGGCGCATGCATGCTACGACTGCTATGAGTTACTGGACAATTTCTCTTCAGGAGTTTAGACTCATAAAGATGTCTTTATATTCCTTTAGACTCAAGTTATACAAATGCAGTTATCTCCTGACCTCCTCACACACGAGCTCTTGATGTGCATATCTACTGTTGTTGTTTTTACCTTCGTCTCGTTATTTACCGGTGATTATGTCTTCTAGCCTTTCTTTGTGACAGCAATGGCTCAAATGTGTATTGCCACCTTGTGGATCCACTAATTAGTGTAAATAATTCAAAGCAAATGCGCAGTCTGCACATTCAAAGATGCGCGGTTAGAAAAATCGGGCTGCACGCGTTCAGTGCTCGAGCACTCTGCTGATGACGAGATTTGTGTCACACAGGACACTCAGTGTCTGACTGAAGTATTGACCTGTTTCATGTGACATCACTATATCACTGCGCCACCATGTTTGTGACCAAAATTCCATATTTCTTCATTGTGCCACGCTGTGGGATGCAGCAAAAGTCGACGAAAGTTTTGTTTATTTTGGCGGCGGGGGTGTGGTCGAGCATTCGTCCGGAGAGAGAGAAAGCGGTAAGGGTGCTTACACCTGAGCACTATAATGTCTAACACCTGTTTCTGATTGCAGTAAGCACTGGGGAGAGCGATAAAAAAGGGGACAACGCCAGAGATGAGGCAGAGAGAGAGATAGAGCTACCAGTCAAAAAGAGACCACTATACAAAACCATGATCTAATGAGTGTGATGCTGAAAAGCTATTTTGAGTTTGTAGAATTAAAGTTATACCTTTGAGTTGAAGTTCCAAGTTTCCTGTGTCCTCCTTTCCCTCCCATCATTGAACATTACACTGGTGCCGAAACCCGGGAGAATTGGAGGAAATACGCCGGCATGGAGTCCTTGCAGTTGGCGGAAGTCATCAAGTCTCTCGCCAGTATGCACCATGCACAACATCAGGCCCTGCTTGAGCTACGCCAGGACCAGGATCGCCGATTCCAGGAGGTGCTCCAATTTCAAGCAGAGGACCGGCACGTGATCCGGAGCCTACTACATCAGGAAAAAGCCCCGGCCGCGACTCTTCCGGTTGATGAAGATGGATGGGCGTGGCTGCCCCTTTGCCTTTACTCAAAAGCTCCGGGACGCCTGCCGGAAGTGGCTGCTGGCTGAGGACCGCGATGCCGAGGGAGTCATCGATCTCATAGTGCTGGAGCAGCTGATCCGTCGTCTACTGAAAGGAACAGTGGAGTGGGTCCAGTGCCACCGCCTGGCATCGCTGGAGGAGGCCATCCAACTGGCGGAGGACCATATGTCAGCATATCAGAGAGCGGAAGAGTCCTCCCACTCTCTCTCTCCCCTCCCCCTGTGTTCCCCTCTCTCCTCTCACTCTGTTCCTTCACTGCAGCCCATCCCAGTACCCCGGAGGCATGGAAACCTGCCGCCAAAGCCAGCTCCTCGTTCGTGGGGGTTTGTCCTGCCACCGGTGGTGTCTCGTCACTCTCCCCCTCAGGTGGATGTACCCGCCGACACAGATGTGGACGTAAAGCCTGGGCCGGCCTTCTGCTGCGGGGATCCAGGGCACTTCCGGGACTAATGCCCAGTAATAGAGCTGGGAACTGTGGTCCAGGTCCCCAACACTCCACGGGCTGCCCCCGATTGAGCCAGAGCGAATAGAATACCGGTGAGTGTCAAGGGGAGTACACATCAAGCCTTTAGTGGATACGGGCTGTAACCAGACCACTATACACCAATGTTTGGTTCAAGACGAGGGTTTGGGCACAAGCAAAAGTGTGAGGGTGAGGTGTGTGCATGGGGATATTCACAATTATCCTGTAGTGACACTTGTTATTAAATTTCAGGGACAAAAGCATAGAGTGGAGGCAGCGGTTAGTTCCTGCCTCACCCATCCAGTAAATTTGAGAACTAATTGGCCGGAATTTAAAAATGTATTAAAGGGAATGTGTGTGGATGGGGCCTGCGAGAAAGATGTGTGATGCCTTGGCAGGGGAGGAAGGGCCATGGTGGCCCTCGTCAGCTCCACGTCAGGATGACATAAGGGAGGGGGAGGCTTTGGCCCCTTGGATATCCCTCTAGAACAGTCGAGAGATGAAACCCTCTTGACCAAGTGAAACTTAATGATGGTCAATGACTCCAACCAAACATCACACTTTCATATCCATATTTTGCTATTATAAAAGAGCAGTTGTATCAAGTGATGTAGGATGCTCAGACAAAAGAGGATACAACCCAGCTGTTAATACCACGGAGCCGTTGGGAATTGCTATTGGAGAGTGCGGGAAATATATGGAGAGTGCGGAGCTCGGGCTGGAGGTGAACGTAAAAGCCAATCATGTCGCCCCGGTCACTTGTGGAGACCACCGCTCACCGTATCAAGTCACAGAGGTTGCCAAGTTGCAGAAAGAATTTGCAGATATGTTTTCTCCTCTGCCAGGTCGTACAAACCTCATCCAGCACCACATCGAGATGGTGCCTGGGGTAGTGGTACGTAGCCATCCCTACCGACTGCCCGAGCAAAATAGTTCAGGAAGAATTAGATGCTATGCTTGATATGGGAGTAATAGAGGAATCCCACAGCAATTCTTCCAGTCCGGATGTTCTAGTTCCTAAGAGCGATGGATCTGTAATGTTCTGTGTGGATTATAGGAAAGTCAATGCGGTGTCTAAATTTGATGCATACCCAATGGATCGTATTGATGAGTTGCTCGATGGGTTGGGCACAGCTCGCTTTTATTCGACACTGGATTTGACAGGGTTATTGGCAGATCCCCTTAACGGCAATATCTCGTGAAAAAATGTCTCCACACCATTTGGCTTCCACCAATTTGTGATGCTTCCGTTCAGTTTGTTTGGGGCCCCGGCTACGTTTCAACACCTCATGAACCGAGTCCTCAGACCACTCTGCTTACGCCGCTGCCTATCTGGATGACATCATTATATACAGTAACGATTGGCAGCGACACATGCAGTATCTGAGGGCTGTTCTGAGGTCGCTGTGACGAGTGGGACTCAGAGCAAAACCCAAGAAGTGCAGAGTTGGACGGGTGGAGGTACGATATCTGGGGTTCCACTTGGGCCACGGGCAGGTGCGTCCCCAAATTGATAAAACCGTGGTGATTGCGACCTGCCTGAGACCCAAGACCAAAAAGGTGGTGAGACAGTTCCTGGGGCTGGTTGGCTATTATAGAAGGTTTGTGCCTAATTATTCGGACATTACCAGCCCACTGACTGATCTCATTAAAAAGGGAGCTCCAGACCCGGTCCATTGGACGAAGCAGTGTCAACAGGCGTTTACGCAGGTGAAAGCTACACTATGTGGCGGACCGCTTTTACATTCACCTGATTTCTCTCTCCCTTTCATTTTACAGACGGACGCTTCAGACAGGGGGCTGGGGGCGGTGCTTTTGCAGGTGGTGGAGGGGGAGGAACTCCCAGTGCTGTACATTAGTCGCAAGCTCTCACTGAGGGAGACTAAGTACAGCACCATTGAAAAAGAGTATCTTGCCATCAAGTGGGCCATCCTCACTCTCCGGTACTACCTGTTGGGGCGGGCCTTCACCCTCTGTTCAGATCACGCCCCACTCCAATGGCTCCACCGCATGAAAGATAGAGAAAGATAGAAAGATAGATATGGAGTGGTGGTGGTGTAGTGGACTAAAGCACTGAACTGGTAAGTGGAAGGTTGTTGGTTCAATCCCCACAGCCACCACCATTGTGTCCTTGAGCAAGGCACTTAACTCTGGGTTGCTCCAGGGGGATTGTCCCTATAATCAGGGCACTGTAAGTCACCTGATGGTATCTGGCTCTTCAGCTGTTTATGTTCAAGGTGGTCCACAGACCGGGGGCACAGATGGCTGTTGTGGACTTCCTTAAGTAAGCACTGGGGAGAGCGATTAAAAAGGGGACCACACCAGAGGCGAGGGAGAGAGAGAGCTACCAGTCAAAAAGAGTCTGTACAATGATCTAATGAGTGTGATGCTGAAAAGCTATTATGAGTTCATAGAATTAAAGTTATACCTTTGAGTTGAAGTTCAGAGTTTCCTGTGTCCTCCTTTTCCTCCCATCATTAAACATTACACTTACATTTATAAATCTTAAAAAGGTGACACTGCTGTTTAATTACCAGAGCCAAAATGTAATTTTTCTTTCAATAAAGTTTTATCTTTTAAGTAACACGGCTTCATTTTGCCAAAGTCAACCCTAATAGAAAATCCAACTTAAGCTGGTAGCTGTGTTTTGAAACATGGTAGCTGGTTTCTAGCTGGCCCAAGCTGGTCATTAACTGTTCCAAGCTGGTCTTTAGCTGGTCCACACTGGGAGACCATCTTAGACCAACTACCAGCTTGTCATACCAGCTCAAGGTGGTCAAGCTGATTTTTGGTAGATGGTACTGGTCGACCAGCTAAGGACCAGCTTAGGACCAGCTAAGGACCAGCTTGGACAAGCTACCATGTTCCAAAACACAGCGACCATCTTAAACCGGATTTTCCAGCAAGGAAGCAGCAATGAAGGAAAAGAGCACGGATAAAAACACTTGTGGGTCTTTTACTCATTTGTTCAGACATGTCAGTTATCTGTACATGTGTCAGTTATATTTATAACATCATCGGTTCTGATACAATTAAACTGGAAATGCACATAGTATGATGATATTCATGACACCCAGACTGAGGTATGCGATAATTTTAACACGTTGTAATTAATGAAAAAGCACTATAATGTGAATGAATATATATAGTATAATACTAATATTAGTCAATAAATACCACATATGATTATGAAGCGCAGACTTTATTCACACCAAAATGAAAACATATTAGTCATATTCACTAATATGCCTTGGTTGATTTCTGTGTATTCTTCATGAGTTAAAAGCAGCTCTTACATTCATACAGACGGGATCATCACAGACATTTTGTAATATTTTGACCAAATCAGAGCAGAAAATAACACAAATATTTGTAACAACTGAATGAGAAATGTTTACGGTGATGTACCGGTAGAAGTGTGCACTCGTCGGTCACACATCAGACTCGCCGCCGTACGGAGATGAATCGTTGATAAAATATATTTAAATGTCTGCGAAAGTCAAATTTGGCCATATTTATGCGGACCTCAGACCTGAATACACCTTTGCTGGGACTTGGCATGGACCAAAAGCATTTTTTTTTAAATGTTTTTCTTGATATAGTTTTATGGGTGTTTCTCCATTCACCACCATTGGTTCCTCCCACTGATGGTCACAAATATGGCGGCTGCGCGGAAAAAGTGACGTCACTGAAACTGGTCAACACTTTGGGCTTAAGTAGATCATAGAAACCACTGCTCCAATGGTCTAAACAATCAACTTAAGCTTGCAATGCTTTTGGGAAATGCAGCCCAGGATGATGTCACGCTGGAGGGCTTCTGGTTTTAGTAAATAACATTTCCCAAATAACATATAATATCATATTCAAAATGTTAGAAAAAACCGTCTACTCACTTTCCAGCAGAAATGAATACACACAGGTTTGAAATATGTATCCTTTTAAATGAGCCAAGAGGTTAGTGTGTGATGTTTCCATCTTCCATTGGTCATGCGTCCTCTCGTCATCCAGATTCGCAGTTCAGAGTTCACCAAGCTTGAACTTTGGTACGCAGGTCTGTACGAAATGTTTTCATATGATCTTGCATTTCCGTTTTTCCGCGTTCGGATGCGTTTGAATGGGAAACAATGGAGCGCATTGTGTAGTGTGACCGCCCCTTAAACCAGCATAAGCATTGTTAGTTGGGCTCTCAGTATGGTCTGTTAGCTGGTTTTAGATGGGTTTTTGGATCCTTTTCAGCTTGTCAAGCTGGGAGACCAACTAAACCAGCTGAACACCGGCCATGCTGGGAGACCAGCTGAAGACCAGGGAACTATCTTAGGTTGGTTTAAGCCTTTTCATCAGCAGGGTTAATGTGAAAGGAAATTATTTTATTATACTGTATGCATTTTACAGAGAAAAGGAAGATACTTATTCCAAAACAGCAAAATAAATAAATAAAAATATTGTGACCATTTTTATTTTCTTCTACACAGACTAGATTTTCAATTCCACGCTGGCTAGTCTATAGTTTGGTTATTCACCAGGCTTATATCTGCCTGGTACATTACTCCCTTGCGCTCCAAGCAAAAGGATTATCCTGTTCTACGAGCCACTTTAATAAGCTTCAAGAATCCAGAAGGATGTGCCAACAGGAAACGTGCCATGCATCACAACTGTGCTCTGCCTCCCTCATGCCACTGTCGGGTGCAGGCACAGATGCTCTGTTTTCCACTGCTGAGCTGCATCCCTAGTGGATGAACTCTGATTCGCTCTGATCCTTATTCTGGAAATGTAATGCTTTGCCTGTTGCCCAGATTAGTGTGGCATTCATTCACTCATCAACATGCATAACCCATGTTTCTCTCTTTCTCCCCCCTCCCCTTTTTCAATCTTTCTCAGTCTCTGTGTCTCTCTCATCTTGCATCTTTTTTGTTTTTGTTTACTTTTTCCTTTCATTCTCAAATGAATGCATTTTTTTCTCCCGGGAAAGCATGATGCAAGGGAGGGCAAACATGAATATGCTATCACCCCAACCCTTGCCCAGACATCTCTTGCAGCAAATAAATCCTGAAGACTGGCACTGCAAATTGCATGTTTAACATTCAAACCTGACACTCGGTTAAACAATAAGACTGCTATCTGTTTAGGGAGTATTATGTTGCTGTGTATTTCATATAAATGAAACATCTCTGTGATTTTGTCCTAGAGTCCATTTTAGTCCATTTAACAGATAATTTTGTCCAAACCAAAACAAAAGTTTTTTGGCAAATACTCTAATGAATTCAGGAGGCTTATGTATTGATTTTTCAAGTATATGTAGGATTGAATAGAGCCATTGCGGATAAGCCACTCTGTACCTAATGGCTTTGAACCCTACATGATACACCGTATCTAAATCACATAGGAATAGAAAGCCATAAAGCACAGTAGTGCTTTCAGTAGTAGAATCAGGCTGTACTTGGTTATTTGATTATTCTAACATTGAAGTGAAACCAGCATGAGACTCGCCGTGACTTTTTCACATCTAAACAGATTCAGTATAAACCACTTGAGCCAAGTTGCAGGCAGCACAGAAGATTAAAGAAAACAAAATCCCATCAACATGAATAATTAAACAAAAAAGAGACTATTATTCAGTGTTTCTGGCCTGGGAGAATTAAAGTGTTTGCATCTCATTGTTCTTTTTTAAGTTACTCCTCTGGGAAAATTCTGGGATTTTCTTCCTTTATTTATGCATAGGCATTTTTTATTGCACTTAAACATCCCCGAGTTCCTTGTCCCACTTCAGTAATAAGATCTGTTTTTAGTCAATCATTCTCCAAGAACATTCCAAACAGTCTTTGAGACACTGTAATGATGCCAAGAAATAGAAAGGTACAGCACTTATCAAAAGGCTTTTGGATTTCCACAGTGTCCTGTTGAATGCAGAGAGGATTATGTAAACATTACATTTACAATTAGACTCCAGAACTTTCTGCCTCTGACAAAAAACGTTAAGAATTGAATTACATCACTGCTCAAGGCTGGTGCCCAGGGGGTTTAGAAGAAACTGATTAATGAACACAATCTTTGTGTAAACAGTACAGAAAACATGCAGTTCAGACACTAATAAAATGCCTTATGAAAACTGCACATTATAATCTGATTTTTTTGCTTCACACTGTGATTTATTAACAACTAAATGAGGTATGTGTTTTGGAAATACTAAATGGATTACCAGCAATTATTGGTGTGTTAATCTTCTCATACTAGAATTAATGTTATAACATTTCTATTCAGATTAATTACTGGCATTATTATTCTTTCTCATAGCTACTGTATATTGTTAAAAAAGTATTCATTATAAACATTTAATATTTATAAACATTATTAACATGCTCAGTGTGCATGTATATTTAAATGCTATCTTTTTGTGTTTATTTATTTTCTTTGTATGTCTGGCTTACAAACCATGTTTCAGTTGCATTTATATCAGTGAGCCAGTGAGCTATATGAGTTTTCGAAATATCTGAACACAAAGAGGACTGTTAACCCTCTCACAAATACTAAAAATCCAAACTTTTTAAAGACCTCTCTTATGCTGTAGCAAGGCTTTAGCAAACCAATCAAGTTATAAGCACACTAGCATCATATTTTCAGAATGTTTATTTGTTTAAAAAAGTGCAGACCGTAATTGTCTGTGATTCTCATGTAGTCTGTGTTCACAGTGTGCCAGTATTGTCAGTTTTGCAATTTGGCTGTATTCCTGTCTATGGGAATGAGAATACATTGGTCGTCTATTCTCATTTATCCTCATAAATCTCTGGCATAGAGTTGATTAGTGTGTGTGTGTGTGTGTGTGTGTGTGTGTGTGTGTGTGTGTACATGTCACCAAATCCACTATTTATCAGAGCTGATTAATATTTGATTTACATTTATATTCATAGCATAATGTATTCTGACAAAACAATGCTGTCAGAAAGGGAAGGAGGCCCTTGGCTACCACTAAAGTGTGTGTGTATTTCCACATACTATTCTTAAATTTTTTCACATCTTCCCACCACATTATTGAGTGTGTTCAGTTCAGATATTACACTCTGTGTGGCAATCCCACTCTGGATAATTATGTATTTTATCAACATATCTCTCCAAATTTAGGGTACACCAATAATTGGAGGAATATACCAAAGGATTTGAGAGGGGGGGGGAAAACCTTTGCTTGTTAAAACATTTTTCTATGGCAGCTAGCAATAAATAGATAAATTAATAAATAAATCTTGGCTGCAGAAGAACCCTCCTTTTCTTATATTGTGAGCAGACTATGCTCGCCAATATCATTATTGGGTGAAGTGGAAATGTGGAAACCCAGTCATGCAAATTCCCATAGGAGAACTGATAGGAATTTGTTTATATTCAGCAGCCTTTAGTAACATTTGAATGAACATATTTATATACGCCGACAGTAAAATCTGTGTTGGCCTGTTCAAAATTCAAACATTATTTCCATAGTGACAAATACATATTCATCTCCAAACCAAATATTTATTATAATCATAATTATAAAATGTATCTATTGGACCTATTCTAAAATTGATCCAAGATCCAAGGCCTGATCTTCTCAAAAGCTAATGCTGAATTTCATTGATAAGACATAAGTAACCACATGGAGTAGTTTTAAACTATACCACATGAAAAAAGGCTGTTAAAGCCTAATGAAACCTGTTGTATTCAGTCTCAGTCATGAGGGTGGCAGTATGATTGTAATACCATACACATATTCTGCTATGAGCAAAATAGTTTGTAGTGTAAGCGCATTCATTTTCTGACTCCAGATACCAAGCAAGACTGTATCGCCCCCATTCTGAAGCTTATTCAGGGACGCTAATTCAGATAGAATAACTAATAGCAACAGTAACAGCAACTGCAGTAAATGACAGTACCCCAGCTCTTTTGCCATTTATTATACCTTGTATGTGTCTTAATCAAGCAGCAAACCTAGCGAATTAAAATGTCCAGAGCTACGTGTTTGAAAGAAATATAAAATGTTTCTAAAAACATAATCTTACAGGATTGTATTCAGCTTTTCACATGCATTTTAATTCAGTCACAGGAAAAGAATAAGGAAAGGTTAGCCTGTTTTGCTCGGACCAATAAGACAACATAGAGTTAAATGATGTGATCTAGTTTTATGCATTAGACATAACTCGAATGACCCACATGATCATAGATGTATGTACTAATGAGCATTATGCCTAGTCACAACACAGAAAAACAGTCTGTTTAGAGACATACCATCCCTCTGATTAACTTTTTTTTTTCTCTCCTTTTCTCCCCAATTTGGCATGCCCAATTCCCAATATGCTCTCTCTATATATAAAATAATTATTAAGAATGTACATAATACATAAGGATCTTTTAAAACATAAAAAATATACAACAAAAAATGCTGAGCAACTCACCAGACTGAGACTGGGGGAAAGGGCAACCAACTGGATATGGAGAGAGAGAATATGAAGCAAAATTTGTTTAAATCTGGTCAAAACAAGCAATGTTGTTTTTCTACAGAGCAGGAAGTAGTTATTAAAGGTATAATTTACCCCAAAATGAAAAATCTGTCATCATTTAATCACCCCCATGTCTTTCCAAACCCATATGGTATTCTTTCTTACGTGGAGCACAAAAAGAGTTATCTGGCAGAATATCTTTGAGCTGCTTGTTTCCAATGAATGAAAGAAATGAATGGTAACCACTGTTGTCAAGAAAGTTTATCTTTGAATAAAGACCTAAATGTTGGTCAATTCCACTTTTATGTAGACTACTTTTATGGTGCTTTTCTGAGCTTGATCCCCATCCACTTTTATTATATAGAAAAGAGCATCTTGGACATTCAGCAAAATATCTTCTTCTGTGATCCACGAAAAAAAGTCATTTGAAACGGCATGAAGGTGAATAAATAATGACAGAATTTTAAATGCAGAGAAATGAAAAAAGCACTTCGACAAGAGAGAAATGAAAATTTTTTAGATACCAGAATAAAATACAAAACAATGGTGAAAGTGGGCCCCAGCCTTAACCAAGCCTCTTTCTTACTTTCTTCAATGAGTCCTTGTGCTTCAGTTTTGGCACTGAGCCGTTGCCTCTTAGATGGAGAGCACGCAGAGGGAGGGGGGAGAGCTGTTGAATGTGTCCCCCTCCTCTTAGCACTACAATTGATATTTGAGTTACACACACCAAAGATGCTGCAATTTTCATTGTCTAATGGTGTTATCTCCTCTGAAAAGGAGCACCAGAACCCCTTGTTTAGGTGAATTCATTCGTCTGAACACAATTTTATCAATGTTCAGACAGAGGTTTTCCACTGGAGCCATTTGGGGTGGAGCCAAGTGCCGTGTTCAAGGGCACTATGTCTATGTCTAGGGGTGGGACTCAAAATCAAGTCTGATCAGGTGGCATTACTTGGGGGGGATGGGTCATCGTTCTCCCAACTGTTGAGAACAAACCACTGCGATCTCCCCACAAATTTTAATGACATCAAGATTTTAATTGCAAATATTTCATGCAATAACTGAAATCGCATGCAAAATATCGACAAAACTTTACTGGAAATTGAAATTAGAAGTGCAAAACATTTAGTAAAGCTTATTCATTCTGATATTAAAACAAAACAATATTTCTTACTTACTTTCAATGTTTACTTCCATGGGTTCGTCCTTTTTAGTGCCTCTTTAGGTAAATGGAGGTGGACAGAGTGACACGGGTCTTCGTGCAGGTGCTCTCCATTTGTGAGGTGCATTCAGTCTTTTTTCCTCCAATGTCCTTTTCTCCATTCTGTCGGTTTCACAGTATCTCTCTCTCTTCCCTACTCTCTCTCTTTCCCTCTGAAATGCCTCTATTCACAGAAATCTGCCAGACCTTTGCTGAGAAACTGGTGGAAAAGCTTTTTTTTTTTTTTTTTTGCTTAACTTCAGAACACTTTTCCTCTGATTGCCTCTTTTCGCTTAAATCTGGCAGAAAGAAAAAAAAAACGTGAAATTATAAAGAATTCAGTAGCACATCTTCAGAACTCTTTCCTCTGACAGGGAAAAACAGAAGCGAGAGGAGTTGGGGTATGGAACGGCAGAGGGATTGTTTGACTGCCTCCATTCTCCTGCATCCCTGTGCTGCTCTTTTCTCACAGCTCTCCCTGCAACAGTACACACACACTGCACAGCCCCCACCTCTTTTCCCTCTTCTCCTGCTCTGTCAAATAGACACACAAGCTTAGTTCATTACTATTCACCGGGTCTTCCTAAGACACGCATCGCTACCCTACTAAGAGAGGAAAAGAGAGAGAAAGAGCGAGGGAAAACAGGATTGTTGCATGTGATATTAAACATGGTTTGTCTTTGCAATCAAAGAATTTATTATGTCACCCCTATCCGTAATTGTCCACTGAAATAGTATGAAAACATTGTACTCGCCCCACAAAAAACCAATGAGCAGCAATGTAATATATACTTTTGTTTTTCAAACAGGCTTTTTGAGGTGCTGTAATATGTTACTAGATACACAATAAAGGCATGTGCATTGTGAATTTGTCCTCATGCTGTCCCATTCACCAAATCCCTCTCCTGTAACCCCTGTTCTTTGTTTTTTACTTTTCTCCCTCTACTAGCGTTTGCTGGGGAGTGATCTGCCTCGCTTGGCTAGAGAGCTGGCAACAGGGCTGAGGTGAAAAGAGAGACCAAGTACACTGAGGTTAGCCATGTGAGTCCGATAGGACTATATAAAGCAAAGCCTGTCACGGTCCTGTCACTCTGTCAGTCTGGGTTTTTGTCTGACAGGACCGTGACATTATCATCTCGTGTCTGTCTTGTGTTTCGGTGTCTGCCTTTGTGTGAGCGCATGGTTTCTGTTGTATTCCTTGCCGTGCGCTCTTCAGTCTGTCTTTTTTGTTGGAAGCAAACAAGGATCTGGATCCTGACTTCCTGTCTGGTTCGGTTTTGGTCTATGTCAGGATCCGGACACTCGTGCTCCATGTCTGTCTGTTACTGAAGTGAGTGCATTGCGCTTATGTTATCTTGGTAGCATGCACTCGCGTCAATTGTTTGTCTATTTCTCACGAACATGGGTGCACCTTGCGTTGTGCTCGTGTTGCGTTGCGTGCCCGGGTCACGAGCTGTCTTCATGTTGTGCTGAGGTTCGGTCACTTCGGTCTAAGGTGTCGGGTGTGTGTGTGGCCAAACTCTCGCACAGGTGTCCTGTCTTGTTTTTGTCGCCTATTGCATGCATTGGTTTAGTTTAGTGTGAGAATGTATGGCATTGCTTTGTTTGGCGTTGCTATACATTCTCTCGTCTTGTTTGCCTTATTGTTTTGGCGATGTGCGCTCATGCCATTCGGGTGTTTTGTTGTCTTGTGAGAGCACGTGGCTTTGTTTTGTTTCTGTATTTCTGCGTATCTCTCTGTCTTACGTCATACCTGCCTCCTTGTTTTCTTATTATTAGTTAATTTGCCTCACCTGTCCCGTTAACCCGTTTGATTTCTCTCCCTATTTTAGTCTCCTCGTGTTTGCTGTCCAAGACCAGTTCGTCTTGTTTCCAATCTTGTGTGTTTGTGTTTCCAGTCGGTCTTGCTTGTGTATTCTATGTCGGTCTTCCTTCCAGTCCCAGTCCTGTTCGGTCTGGTCAGTCCTGATTCCCTGTTACCCTCTGCCCTAGCCCTGGATTATTTATTTTTTTTTTTCCCCCTTGTTGGAGTTTTGGTTTGTTTTTGATTCATTTTTGTATTTAAATAAATTCCTTGTTTTTTTTTTTTTATCTCTGTGCTTGGGTCCTGAGCCTCTCTTATTCCTGACAGAACGAACTGGCCAGGATGGACCCAGCGGAGATTTTTTTAATGGTTCTCCTCCTCGTGAAACTTCCCGTCCTCCTCCCAACCTGAGGACAAGGGCACTCCCCACACGGAGGGGGATGCCTCAGCCATTGCCCCCGCACCTCTTCGGCCGACCGCCTGGAGATGGCGGCCGTTCCTACTGCTGACCGCCAGGAGGCGGAAGCTGTCACAGCAGCAGTACTTCCCTCCACCCGGAGGAGGAGGAGGAAGAGGGCACCTACTCCCCTGCCGCTGCCAGCGTCCACAGCCACGGAGGCCGTTTCCCTGCCGCTGCCAGCATCCATGGCCACGGAGGCCGTTTCCCTGCCGCTGCCTGTGCTCACAGCCATAGAGGCTGTTCTCCTGTCACTGGTAGTGCCCATGACCATGGAGGACGTTCCCCTTTCACTGCCTGTGCTCACAGCCACTGAGACTGTTCCCCTGTCCCTGCCAGTGCTCATGACCAAGGAGGTCATTCCCCTGTCACTGCCAGTGCTCACAACCAAGGAGGTCGTTCCCCTGTCACTGCCAGTGTTCACGACCACGGAGGCCATTCCCCTGCTGCGGCCAGTACCTGAGTCTTCCACGGCTCCGCCCCCTGAGCCGTTCTCTCCTGAACCCTGTCCAGCCGCCGCTGCTCAGTCCTCTGAACCTTGTCCAGCAGCTGCCGCCCCTTTCCTTAAGTTTCCTCCCTGGTTTCCCTCCCTTTCTGTTGTGTTTTCTGTTTTATTTTAGTGCTCATTTTGTCTGTCTTGTGTATTATTTGTGTTCCCATTTTGGGACACTGGGAGGTGTCCCTTTGGGGGAGAGGGGTACTGTCACGGTCCTGCCACTCTGTCAGATTGTTTTTTTGTCTGACAGGACTATGGCATTATCGTCCCATGTCTGTCTTGTGTTTCATTGTCTGTCTTTGTGAGTGCACAGTTTTGGTTGTATTCCCTGCTGTGCGCTCTTCGATCTGTCTTGTTTCATGTCTTGAGTATAGCGTCTGGGTCATAACTTCCTGTCTGGTTCGGGTTCGGTCTGTGTCAGGATCCGGACACTCATGCTCCATGTCTGTCTGTTATTGACATGGGTGCATCGTGCTTGTATCATCTTGGCAGCATGCACTCGCATCAATAGTTTGTCTGTCTCTCACGAACACGGGTGCGCTTGCATTGCACGCCCGGGTCACGAGCTGTCTTCATGCTGTGCTGAGTTTCGGTCACTTCGGTCTAAGGTGTCCTGTGTGTGTGTGGCCGAACATCATGCCGATGTGCACTCATGCCATTCGGGTGTTTTGTTGTCTTGTGAGAGCACGTGGCTTTGTTTTGTTTCTGTATCGCCACGTGTCTCTCTGTTTTGCGTCATACTCCACCTCCTTATATGCTTATTATTAGTTAATTTGCCTCACCTGTCCCCTGTTAACCCATTTGATTTCTCTCCCTATTTCTAGCGCCAGTTCGTCTTGTTTCCAGTCTTGTGTGCTTGTGTTTCCAGTCGGTCTTGCTTGTGTATTCTATGTCGGTCTTGCTTCCAGTCCCAGTCCTGTCTGGTCGGTCCTGATTCCCTGTTAACCTCTGCCCTAGCCCTGGATTATCCGTTTTCCCCTATGGGGTTGATTATGTTTGTTTTCCCCCTTGTGGGAGTTTTGGTTAGTTTTTTTTATACATTTTTGTATTTAAAGAGTACCTGTTATGGTTTTTCAAATATTACCTTTCATGTAGCGTGTTTTATAGCTGTTTGTGAATGTAAAAAAGTCTGCAAAGTTTCAAAAATCAAAGTGCACGACAAATGGAGTTATTGACTCCCAAGAGAAAGAACCGATTCTGAACACCTGAAACGAGTCCTTAGTAATTCCAGACTTTCTGTACTAATCTACGTAATTTGATAACATAAAACCCGCCTCTGGTCTTCACTGGCTGCTTGCGAACAGCTTTGACCCGCCCTCAAACACTACACTAAGCGGTAGACCAATCACAACAGACTGGGACATCTGACCAATCAGAGCAGAGTAGGCTCTCTGAACGGAGGAGTTTAGAATGAATCCTTTAGAATGGATCATTGAATGAGTGGTTTTTGACACTGGGAAAAAAGGTAATGCTGCAATTTAAATTATGAGCAAATGAAAGTGCTTTTTGACCTTGGATGCATGTGAATCTATTGTATGAGACCTTTTAAAACAAAATTAGACATGTTTAAAAACCATAATAGGTGCTCTTTAAATATTTAAAGAAATGAAGAAATTTTTAATCTCTCTGCTTGTGTCCTGAGCCTTTCTGATTCCTGACGAAGCCACTCAACTTTACCTGCCACTTTCCCCAGAGGAGTTGTGTACCTCTGGGCACAGCAGTCTGTTTGATGAAGTTAAAGGACTTTTTCGGCTATTTGATGCTCTGAGTTTTGGGGGAATTTGAGATATTGAGTGTAATTTATGGAAAAAAGCTTGACAAGTACTTGTGTCATTGAATTGCAAATTCTTGTCGGCTTGTGATTTGTGTGTGCGTGTTGATGCAGAGAATCTGTATTTTTGTTTGCAAATTCTATGAGGTATTTCTTTGTTCGTGCATGCCAAAATCTTGGCAAGGACAATGCTCTTGTGAGTTTCCTTTCCCGCATTTTTTCCTCGTCCCACACCTCCCTGCCTCGTCTTGTTGAATGAGGACTGAAATGAGAGAGGGAATCCTTTTAGCCATGATCTGGTCCATCAGGCTTGGTTGGTGGAGCCTTTCTGCATATTTTGCATAAATTTAATCTCAGCCCCCCTAAAAATCTGTCATTTTGAAATCAGCAAGCAACTGTGTGATTGTGAGCTCTTTAAACAGCAGCAGCCCTGCACTAGTTTGAAGTGCGCGACTGCTTTGGTGGCTTTTCCCAACTGTAATGTCTGACTATAGCGCGAGCCAATAGCATTAGAGTACGAGCTGTGAAGGAGCATATTATTGATTTGAAAAAATCAATTATTGAAAGAAAAAAAAAAACTGGCAGCTATGGTTGTCAGAATAGTTATGGAAAAAATACAGTAAAAATGTAAACAACTTTACAGAACAATCTGTAAATTTTACAGTTTAAAACTGTTACCAGTAACAGTTAAAACAGTACCGTCATTTATATTATTAAATGATAAACTTAATATATTAACCTTCTGAAACTGTAAAAATCTGCTTTTCACTTTATAATGTATTGTTAATCACCGTTGTAATTACAGGAGAGCAGAAGCAAAGACCAATAAGCATGTACAGACAGTGCTCAGTGTCACTTACACAAACACTAAACACCATCAGGGTAACACATCTGAAATTAAAATAATGCAATAAACATTTACTTAACTACATCAGATATAACACAGAACACCCCAATGTACATAACTATTCACATAAAATACAGTATAATTAAATGTAATGGGTCATGCAGGGAATTCTGGGAACGCCCGATTACTGTTTTTTTACTGTAATTTTAACAATAATTTACCGTAAAAAGTACATGTACTCTCTTGTTAAACATATTATACATTTTTACCGTTAATTATATGGGAAAATGATACCTTTTACATTTAAAATTGTAAATTTTATTGTAAAAACTACTGTATTGTCTTTTTAAATATATTTAAAATACATTTACGCATATTTTACGGTAACTACTCGTTAACTAATGTAAGTTTTTTACTGTAGCATTTTTTTTTATTTATTTATTTTTTGTTATTATTTGTATCCCCTTTTTCTCCCAATTTGGAATGGCCAATCCCACTACTTAGTAGGTCCTTGTGGTGGCGCGGTTACTCACCTCAGTCCGGGTAGCGGAGGACAAGTCTCAGTTGCCTCCGCTTCTGAGACAGTCAGTCTGTGCATCTTATCATGTGGCTCGTTATGCATGACACCGCGGAGACTCACAGCATGTGGAGGCTCATGCTACCCTCCGTGATCTACGCACAATTACCACACGCCCCATTGAGAGCGAGAACCACTAATCGCTACCACGAGGAGGTTACCCCATGTGACTTTACCCTCCCTAGCAACCGGGCCAATTTTGGTTGCTTAGAACACCTGGCTAGAGTCTCTCAGCACGCCCTGGATTCGAACTTGCGACTCCAGGGGTGGTAGTCAGTGTCAGTACTTGCTGAGCTACCCAGGCCCTTACTGTAGGATTTTAACAGTCTTTACAGTCTAAAACAAAATATAATGTACTTTTTATTTCGATGCGTTCATAGCTTATGGTTGGATACTAGCCCCTGATGTTTTCAAATCCTAGAAACGCCCCTGACAAAAACATTTCAAACCAGGAAGACAATAGTTCTTATTTCTGTTCCTAATCCTCTTCTAAATAAGAATAATACACATTAACTTTTTTTCTGCAGACAAAAAATACATATCAGTTCAAATGGGTTTTTGTGTTGTATGGCCCTTTAAGTGCCTTTTAACAAATAGAGAGTAAAACACAAAAAATCGTATCAATTCTCATGTTTTGATTCATTAAGTTTTCTTAAAAGCATTTAAGCAACATTGTCAAAGTGGTATAGATTATCCTACTCAAATGCATGTGACGTCAAATAAACAAGAGTTAGGTCAGAAGTAATTCAAAAGTAATCAGATTAGATTACCCAAATATAATCTAAGAGATTACGTTACTGCTTGCACTTTTAGACATGTAATGAATAAGAAGTAGTAATCTACCCAGCACTGGTTACATGTCACTTTGCAGATGTGGTTTATGTTGAGCTTCTTACAGAAGAACTAATTATAGGAAGTGAAACAGGCCCATGGAAAAACCTGGGGTTAAATCACTACTCAAGTGTGCAATGTTGACAGGGTATCTCTTGTTTATCAATAAGTGTAATGGCTGTCTAAACCATTGTCCATAACTCCACAATTTCCAAAAAGGAAGGTCATAGGAATTACATCCGTGAAGCCATAAACTTGCAGTGTAACAGTTTTACTTTTCATTTGTCAAAGTACAAAGAAAACTTTTAAAACTATTTACAGTTTACAAGCCTTAAAATTAAAGATGAATAGACTAGAATAGAATAGAATAGAATAGAATAGAATGGGGGGGGGGGGTTCCTCAAAATTAGAATTCAAAAAGCTAACATTTACTCAATCGTCCGAATTAAATATGAAATTGACTGTGGTCATGTGAGCTTAAAAAAAGAGAGAATATTCTAAATATCAAATATGTTCTCATAAAAATGTGTATATTCTAACATTCAAACACCTCACATAATATTTACAAAAATATAATAAACCTCTTAAGTTATTTATGGCTCTAACATCTAGAATCAAACCTGCATCTGTTGGCATGACAGGCTTAATTCCTTAATCATTAGGTTACCACCAACCAGTGTTCTCCTCATTATAATCAGATTAAATGAATGAATGTACCCTGTATGAGCACACAGTGAGCTGATGGTGAATATGTCCTCTGCCTGATGAGAAATGATATTCAGACCTCCTAATGACTCTGAATGCATTTAATAAATACTCCTTAATTAAACCAAGAAATATGCATTTTATAGTTGTATAAATGCTGCCTTCATGTGCTATTGGAATTATCCTTCTTCCTACTTTTGAAGTGGTAGTTACAAGTACATGTATGTCATGTTCAAGTGCTTTGTTGTCGGAAAGAACAGGAAACATGGATAACAACAGGTTCATTCATACATATTCCTTGAGGAACCTTTATTTTGACACCATTATACACATTACTCAGTTAGCTTGCTGACAATAATGGAATTAATGTTGTAAAATGTACAACATGCATCAAATGGTTGCTGATATACATAAATGAATTTAACCGAAACAGCAAGTGCTAACAATTAGCTGTATTTAGAAAATGAATAAAACCTGTGATTCACTACATAAACCGTATCTCTCCTCTGCCATGTTAAAAGTTAATATCTCCTCCCAACTCGGAAACTCGGGTATCAAAATTAGGAAACTCGTTTTTACAAATTCCGATAGCACGCGAAGGCAGCGAAAGAGCTTTGAGAATAAACAATGACAAAAGCTTCAAAGCCATGAAATAACTTAGTTAAATCAGTTTTCTTTCCTGTGCTGATGTCTTTCCTATTGAAACAGGAAGTTGGGGCGGGATACTTCCAAGGGCTCATCCCCATTTTTTTTTAACAGCCAGTTGCCTTTAATTAATGTCACACATGATTTGCTACTTACTATTGCTAGTCGGTGGCAGGTGGCATCAGGCGGAGGGGCATGCTCATTCTAGAGTGCATTTAATTGGACAGAAATTTGGATATGCGCGTGAGTGCAGTATGAGTCATCAAACTTTTTGGTCTATTTTTCAGGAAGAGAAAGACTGTAAAGTTAATTTTGTTGACTTTCAGTAGTGCACATGCATATAGATGACCCCAATGCTGATATACAAGGAGTCAAAACCACAAAACTCTTTAAGTAATTTATGCATGATACTTTGTGCACATATGTACTGGGAGTTTAGTTTCTTCTCTCTTCCTCCCACACTCTCTCATTCTCAGCTGTCTGTCTGGTCAGGACCAGTGTGTTTGTGGCTCTATTTTAAGTTAGCTCCAGGGACGAGTGAGTGTTGTAATGAAAGACTTATCAGCAGGGTATAACATGCTATAATAGTCCATGAATTTAACAGCATGTAGATTGTTATTTCTGTCCATTGACACTCACCTCACATATCAAAATAATCAATAGTTAACCAAGCCTGGAGCAATAATTATTCATTATCCATCAGAGCTGCTGGTTATCTGGGCATGGGCATTATGATTATTATGAGCTCATGGTTATTTGGAACTGATCATTATTAAAGTGACTCTGCTTGCATTTGAAAGGTGTTTTGCAGCATGAAAGCATCCCTGCTTCCCAATTCACATACTATCTGTTCTAAATAGTTTGCAAGATTTGAATTAGGATGTCAGAATCATAGTATGTTAAAAATAGTAGGCCAAAGCTGCCCGGATGAAATACTTTTTGGGCTAATATTGCCCTAACTAAAGGTGACAAGGAATTTGAAACTGAAACTGCCACAGCAGTTTTATAAATGTATGAATCTAAAAGGTAATAATGACTTTTAATGTAATGAATTAAGTATTAACGCTTACCTGCAAACACAAACAGTACACAACAGGGGTCTGTGGTATCAAGATGATTGTGGCAGTATGTCCTGGCATACAGTTTTACCATACACTAAAAATGTTAGGCTTTACCATTATGTACATTGTATGGCATATACTGTAAGTAGGCGAATTGGGCATACTGCATCTACATTTCTGAATGTTTCAGATTGTCATTTTGTTTTGTGCCCTATCATAAATGGCTAGCAAGATTGTTTATGATCAAATGTGGTTATGTGAGGCATTTGGCAGACTGTTCTGACTTTGAACCTCACAAGTGAGACTGTGGTTTATGTGTGGCAAGGCTCAAAACAAATTGTGGTTATTTTGGTTGCCAAAACAAGAGCTGTCTCATCAGAATTATGGTAATCTTATCTTCTCTCAGGCAGACGGCTGTGTGAGCGCAATCTAAACCTCTCAGAAACCTTCAGAGCATCTTCCTCTTAATCTGCATATTCAGATGCTATTCAGAGTGTTGTGATCATCACACAGGCCTGTTCTTGTGTGAAAGGATGTCTGCCTTTGTCTCAGATCTCCACAGAAGTTTTTCATCAATCTTAATAACTGGCTGAAAAGCAAAGATGATTTAACTTGATTTTTTTCCTAGGATGCCCTCCTTGATTCTTCACATATCAAATGCAAACACGTTTTAGCCAGCTATCAGACAGGGAGAACAACAACCATCAATGAAACTAACCTGCTTTCATGTAATCTGCCTCTAAATGCATGTACATTTACAAACAAAACTAAATATTTTATTGATGTAGGACCTCATTCTGCTCTAACAACAACAACATGGTCAATCAAGAGATAAACCTCATGAATGTATGAAGCATGATACAGCGAAAATAGAGTGGATGCTAAAGCATGATCCAGTGGTAGTAGTTTGCATTCTAAAGCATGACACAGTGCATACTAAAGAACGATACAGGGTTGGGGGCATGGCTGAGCGACGTCTGTGGAGAGCAAGGCCGGGAGAGGAAGAATGGTAAGGATTGACACTTGTAGGAAATTATCTCTAACAGCTGTTTTGTGTTTCAGTGAGAGCTGGAAAGGGATAAAAAGGGTGTCCAGACTGCCAGAGGAGGGAGAGAGACACACGACGATGACTGTGTGTTCATTCATTTTATGTTGTGCTAAAAAATAGTTTGTTGGCTGAAGCTGAAAATTGTAGAAATAAAACTCATGTTGGATTGTTCACCCGGCTCCCGCTTCCTCCTTCAGAGAGAGTTAAAGAACCTTGTCACAAGGGTGCATACCAAAAAAAGGTTTGGTGAAAATGTAGAACGGTACACGTAAAAGTCAGTTTGCAAAAATGTAGTTATAGTTTCATTCTATGAGACTAGGTTGATACAAGGTACTAAAACATATTACAGCGGTAATAGTTTGTATTCTAAAGCACGACTGAGTGCTTACTTAAGCATGATACAGTGGTAATAGAGTGCATACTAAAGCATCATCCAGGAATAATAGTTTGTGTTCTAAAGCATGACAGTGTGCATGCTAAAGCATGATGCAGGGTGCATACTAAAGCACGAAGCAGTTGTAATTGTTTGCATACAGGGGTGCGTACTAAAGAATGATACAGTGGCAATAGTTTGTATACTAAAGCAGGATACAGGGTGGATACTTCAGCATGATACAGTGCTAAGAGGGTGCATAGTAAGGCATGATATGGGGCACACTGCATAGTTTGTATGCTAAAGCATGATACAGTGGTAAAAAGGTACATACTTAAACATGATACAGCAGAGAGGGTGCATTCTTGTTTCAGGACTCCATTCAATCTCAGTCAGAAACACAGAGCAGCAGCACAGAGAAGTCTATAGAGCTGTTATTATGACAGAGCAGCCTGCCTGTAACCAACCTGCAAACCCATCGCATGCCTCTCATTTATCTCGTTTGGAGGAGGAGGAATTAGGTTTCAGATAAAGCACAGAATATACTCCTGCCTCAAGACGCTGGGATAGATAGTCTACCTTGGTGTGTCAAGGTGGAATAGACTGATTTGCTGTGGTTGAAGTCTGTGCAATGGATGTTGGAAAATGTTGTTGTGGTTTTATTGCATTCAAAGCCTTGGGAAGGTCTTTGTGACTTGTATTGTACACTGGAGAGCATTTGGTGAAGATAACTTCAGTACAGAGTAGCATTTGAGCATTAATCCTTGTTTTTTTGATTGTTTCCTCTTTCATTATCTGATGAAATGCCTTGTATCAGTCCCAGTGAATCTTAAATGCTGAAACTTTGCATTGACATGTGGTGAAATGTGATTCACTTGATTCAACACTTGATATAGCACCTCAGAACAATTAATTTTAATATGTATTTCCTTGTGTTAGTCTTATCATTGAACCATTTTGATCACATCACAGAGATTAGTTGTTTTTCATCTTTTTTTTCCAAGGAGGAAATGTACAAATCACACCAGAAACCACAGAGATTAGTCTTAATAGTGATATTACAGACACACCATCAAACAGCACATCTTGAGATATCCTCTGGGAGAGACTATGAGTGTTTAGTAATGTCACTTTAAAGAACCCGTAACATCAAAATTTAAGTTTTGCTGCTTTTAGTCCATATCTATTAGCTTTAAGGTAATCTATATGCTAGTGTATTTCTAAACATTGACAAAATTAGCTTTCAGAAGAAATAAGCATTTAAAAACTGCAGTCTCTCTCTTCAAGCTAAAAAGACTCAGGAACATCCATGACGTCACATAGAGGTTGAGAAACCTTGTCCAATCAAATGCTTTCAAGAAAGATAACAGCACCCTCCCCATACAACTGTTCAGCGCACCTGGCTATTTTCTAACTGGCGCTGATCATGCCATCTTAGGACACTTCGAAGGAAGCACAATCCATGCTGTAGAGCAGTGGTTCCCAACCCTGCTCCTGGAGGCCCCCCAACACTACATATTTTGGATATCTTCCTAATCAAACACACCCGATTCAACTCCCCTCGTTAGTGGAAACTCCAAGACCTGAATTGGGTCTGTCAGAAAAGGGAGATATACAAAATACGCAGCGTTGGGGGGCCTCCAGGAACAGGGTTGGGAACCATTGTTGTAGGGTCGTTCCAAACAGATTTTCCAATAAGAATTGCTTAAAAAGTGAGTTCTGACTGACCATTATCTCCTTTCAGTCATCTGAAGCTCTCACAGCATGGGCGCTGGTAGGCGAGTTTAATCTGAGGGTACGCACAAAAATCTGCCTAGAGGTCTGAACGGGCCTTAAAATGAAACTCGACCCCAACATGAGACCGTGTGGTCCAACCCTACCTGGCCCGAATGATACCGTCAGACTTTAAGCCCAAACCCGACATCGCTTACTATCTAATTTCTTCTCCTAGTATAGCTGTATTTTATGTAAGCATATAGGCAACATTCTTAACAGTACTGAAACAGTAAACATACACAGTTTTAACAAGGCACGGCAGGACCTTAGTACACTAGAGCAGAAGGGGAAAAAAGCATTGCCTTTCCATTTATTTGCTGAAACTTCACCTGGAGCAGAACAAACTGGAATAATATGAAACAATGCAACAGCATTGCTAGCTGTTTTAAACAGCCAACAGAAATACGGGACACATTTCATGATTGATGAAATATTCTGAAAGTAACTATTTCTCATGTCAGTCGCACAGTGTGTACGGCTGTACAGCTGCAGGCGTCACTGTCTCACAATGAAGGGTATTTGTCTTCGAAGGGAATAAGACGTAGGGATGATGACTTCTGAAAGGGACACACCAATGCGGGAGTGTTTGTGGGCTGGTTATGGATTAATATTGTCAGTTAGATCATCGTTCGGTTCTCAAGTCTTTGTAAAAGCTGCCGGCATTAAGATTGCTTCTCAAGTTTCCCTTGTAAGAGGCCCTGACATGAGCAGCATGGTGGAAACAGGTGTATGTGTGTGTGTGTGGCTGTAAACTAAAGCCTATTAGCTATTTTTTATATGCGCTTGTCAAGGCACTTCACAGGGACTTTAACTTGTCCTTCAGGAAATTACCCAGACTGGCATAATGTCGCATCCAAATTTCCCCTGCCATAACTGTACAGCTTTAATTATAAACCAGCAGTGTGTGTGTGTGTGTGTGTGTGTGTGTGTGTGTGTGGAGGAGAAAGAAGGGTGATATTTAAAGATTTACTGTGATAGATAATTAAAATTCACTGCGGTAGAGCCAAAAATAAATAAATAAATAAATATTTGAAAACAGATTTTTAATTACCCCCAATTTACGTATGGGTGTGTGTACACATTTGTGTTTTTGCTGCGAGTGAAAGTGTTGTTAAATGTCAGACAGGGGAGGAGGGTCATGCCATCTGCGCAGTACTGACGTGGGACCCATACCAAATATCAGTAGGCATGTCTGGATAAACTAAGGACAAGAGTCTGAGTGTTTGTGTGTTGCATGTGTGTGTATACACGTGTCTTCGACAACAGAGAAAGTGTTTCATTGTACATTTGGTTGATGCAGGCAGGAGTCACTTCTACTTTTAAATATTTGGTATTATAGTTCTGTCTGAGGAGCGCTTTAGGCAATTATTGTTGAATTACACAACTACAGTTTGACTTATTGCATTTTTGTCATTTACTGCTATGAGCAGTAACATTTAAAATGATTGAAATTCAGATAAAAAAAGGTAATAAATGCAGCTTTGATGTAGTTTATAGTTTATTGTTGCAGTAAATGTTACAGTGGACCAATATTTTATTCTCTTATAACAGGACTTTGAGCAATGCAGGAGTGTGGTTTGACATTAACTCTCAAAGTGCAGCAGTTTAAATTAATCCATTATTGCATATTTTCACAAGATTTTATGATTTTTAACAATTACAATTTTTAGAAGGCCTACAGTAGTGGTCGACTGAATTTTATATATATGTATTGTGTATATATATATATATATATATATATATATATATTACAATAAGGTTCTATTCGTTAAAAGATAGTAGATGCATTAGATATAGGGACTAGCAATGAACAATGTTTTAATGACATTTATTAATCTTTGTTAATGTTAGTTTATAAAAATACAATTGTTCATTGATAGTTCATGTTAATACATTAAATAATGTTAACAAATACAACTTTTGTTTTTAAAAATGTATTATAATTTGTTAAAATTAACATTAACCGAGATTAATAAGTGCTGTAAAAGTATTGTTGATTGTTAGTTCATGTTAACTAACGTAGTTAACTACTGTTAACGAATACATCCCTGTTGTAAAAGTGTTACAGTACCAGTTTTTTTAACAGCCAATGATGATATCTGGAGAGCAGTGTAGCTGATGGCATTTAATACTGATATGTGGACTATATTGTACAATTTATTAATAGCAAATGACAAAATTGTGAAAATTAAATGCAGAAACACTTCTTTACTCAAAATTCACTAAAAATGTATGAGGCCATTGGTAAACTAACACTTCTGTTAATTGGTCAAGAAGGCACGGTTATTTGCAGATACTGATGATCTCTAAATGGCCGATATATATCGGTCTATCATTAGCCGATAACAAGATGTAAACCATTATCTGATAATCTGAGCAGTATCCAAATTGAGATGATTAAGTGTGATTTATTATTAAGTTTGGAGATTTTTTATTTTTATTTTATTTCGCACTAAAATAGCATTAAATACAAATAGAATTACAGTAATTCATGGGTATTTTCTCAACCCCTCTCAAACATGGTGGCTGCAGAAGTCCTTACAACAAAACTCTCCTGTTTCATGCTACTTCATTGATTAGTCGTCATTATATTGTGACATCTAGTGGTAGTAATGAGGAATAACAACCATTTTTACCAATAATCATTTAGGATTCAGAACCATACAACTCAAATCAAGCTGTCATTTGAAGCTCCTGCCCCTTTCTTATCCTTTGTTGCAAAATCTTACCTCTCATGACCTTGAGCATTTCATTAACCTAACTGCTACTGCAAAATGCAACAATAGTTAACCAATGCACATAGCCAATGCTCTTGCATTTGCATAACATTATCAGGTCTGAATCCTCATGGCCATATGTGACACTTGAATACCTAAAAAATATTAACCTTACTAAATAGATCTGCTGAACTGTGTCATTTAACTACTTCTGCTGAAGATATTATTATTATTTTCATTTTTTTAAATTACACGTTTCAATTGAATGGCAAATTTCAATCAAACTGAATTAATCTTTATATAATATACACTATTTCAAATTAAGCATAAATATGTAGCATTTAAGTTTAATGAAATACTTGGTATTATGCTTAATTCATATTATGTACATTTTATTAGATTATAAGATTACTCCATTCATTTTGATGGAAATTTGTCACACAATTGGAATGTGCAAATTCTAAAAATAGACTCAAACGTTTTTTGATTGATTAGTTACTTTCTGATGTGTTGTACCTATTATGTATAAATGTGAAAAAGCTTTAAATTCAGCACCATTTTCCATCATGAAATGTGGATACATTAATTACCTGTTGTGTTTGAGAACAGCAGTTGATGAATTGCTATGCAAATGCAATATGCAATATCTGATTAATACAGGACAATGCATTAATAATAATTAGGAACTTTTTGAAAAATTGCAGTCACTGTTAGACCGTCCTTTTAAAATCAATTTCATGTGGTCTCTGATACTTTAGTATGGCTTCAAAGCAGTTTTATCATGTTGATTGTTTGAGCACCTTTTGTACTTTGAAGATAAATGAAGCCAAACATCAATGCTGCCAAGTAGCTCTCACCCAACAGAGAATGAATTCTATAACTCTATTCCATTCTATTCTATAACTCAGGCAGTTCAAACCTCCATAATCACATTCAGATTGTAAAACTACATCTTGCAATTCACAGAGTAATAGCGATGTTGAAAATTAACATGTCCTCATTAGGGATGTCAGTTTGAAGTTTGAAGTCTTAGTCTTTCAATAAGTCACTTTAGCTTTGCTTTACTTGTGAAAAGGAAGTGAGAAAACATTTGAAAGCGTTAATCAATGTCTATTATAAAAACACACATCTGTCATCATCACCTTCCTCTCCTCGAAGATTAAAGACAACCATTTCATGCACTCCCAAAATCAGATCTCTCTCTCTCTCTGTATTTGGTCACATAGAATTGCTGGATATTGTTATCTTATCAGACGTGACAAAGAAGAAATCAGCATTCATTTACACATAGAGCCCAATTAGTGATGACTTAAGCACTTTAAAATAGTTGCATCAATAGATCTGTGGTTCAGGCTGTTGACAGCTACTGAAAGGTTTTTGTTGCTAGGAGAAATACGCATGAATGTTTCAGCACACTCCCGAGTCCCTGAAAAGCCAACCTGGATATGTAGATTTGAGAACACTTTGTATGTAGTGCTATTGCTTGATGGTGCAGAACATGTTTTGATATAGTTAAAAAACTCAAGCTATTTTTACTTTGCCATAAAAAGATGGTTCAACTTACACTCAATATACAGCCATGCAAACTTTACAGCACTAAATGCAGTTACATTAGCAACAATAATATACATTCTATGAGTTGCATTAGGAGAAAGATAAGTAATTAATTATTACACACAAGACATTGTGTGCTCTAAATACTATTAGTTAAAGCCAGGGTTTTCCACAGACCTGTCCAAGGACAGATATTAAAAATTTTACAATAAAGTTGCATTTGTTAACATTTGTAAATGCATTAGATATTATTAACTAACAATAAACAGTATTTTACATTGTTAGTTAACAATGCATTTACTGATACATTAACACATACAACTGTGGTATTTTATAAATGTATTAGTATATGTTGAAATTAACATTGAAAATTAAATTAAATTAGTGGTAATAGTGGGGGTTAAATATTAATTCTGTTTGTATATGTTTTGCTTTTCTTTGTTTAATATATGAATCAATAAAAAAAAAAATGTTAATCACAAAATCAGTAGCCTACTTTATGTATTATTATACGAATATATGTGAAATTACAGTATCAAAGATAATCAAAGATTCATTAAATTTTCAAATTAACAGATGATATTAAGCATTGTGTATTTATATACAATATGTAATGTTTATAAATTTTAATAATGAAAATTATAATAAAATTAACATTGATACATTGAAAAACTCTATATCAGGTAATGTACAACTTAATGTCTATGGACAGTATTTATATCATTCTATCAACTACCATAGAAAATATTTTCAACATGTCCCTCCATAAGTGATCCAATATGATAAAACATTATATTCAAAAGGGACATCCATATAAGTATGTGACAAATTGAAAAAGTATTTTCACAAAATTTGTGTTTGTACCCAGTGCCATTCAGTCGTATTACCCTCAAATGAATTTTACTGATTAGATGTCACGTATAAAAGTGCAATAAATGTATGCTAATTAAACATACAGCATGGGAAACCCACCAAGTAAAAAAAATAAAATAAAATAATAATAATGCAGGACTTCACCAGGAACAAAAAAAGAGGTTTAGACATTTCAAACATAGCCCTAAGGTGGGTCCATAGTACATTGCCTAACCAGTACTTGGGATATAAGTAACACTTTGTGAATGTAAAAAAAAAAAAAAAGCTAATGATTTCCCTGTTTACTGTCTGGATTATTCTGTAGATTAAAACAGAAAGAAGTATGCAGCCTCGTGGCATTGCATTGATTCTGGACTGAAGAGCCAACAAGACAGCAGCAATTATAACTCTTGATTATTACAGTTAAGTATTATATTTTAGATCCCTGCTGAAAAGACCAGCATTGGTCACCAGCTAATGTTGTGTTTTGGGTGCTGGTCCCCCAGCAATATATGCTGGTGTGGTGGTGACCCTATCAGGCTTTTAAACTAGCTTAACCAGCTTCATAAGAAAGACCATGATGGTCAACCAGCTTAACCAGTTAGGTTTTGCTGGTGAAAAGCATGGCTATGCTGGTCCACCAGCTAGGCCAGCACCGAACCAGCACTTACCAGTATAAACCAGCCTAGACCAGCATGGGAATTGCGTGCTGGTTAAGCTGGTCTTTGTAGCAGGGATATTATGTACTTGGCTTTAAAAGTATAGAGGTTATGGTTAGATATACAGTATGTCCCATAATACATGCTGATAATAGTAGGCATGCAGTTTCAATATGGTTCATCAGTACTAGGTTCACAAAAACACAGTGGTCCATTGAAGGCACTGGGTTCTTTGGTAGGATTGTTTACATTATTACATTCTGATCCATGACTCCCAACCAGAATCAAAATCATTGACAGTTCAACTGAAAATCATTGACAGTTTCGAGGAGCTCTGTTGAGATGGTGATTTTTAGACATTAACTTCAGTGGCATCACAAAAGCTGTGGGAGGAGTGAAAGAATATAAATATGGGAAATGACCATCCATTCTGTGATCTGTCTTCTAATCAAATGATTTAGAAGCCTGGGAGCCCATTAAAGTAAATGTCCAGGCACCAGGAGTCAAACAAAGCTGTCCATTCACTCCTCTCTGTGGAATAGTCGAGAGACTTTCACACTATGTTAATTGAGGAGCGTATATTAACACTTTTCAAAAGGAACTGTCAACATACACTGACGTACTGGAGTTTGTTCTGGAGTTTTGGACTTAGCATAGCCTTCCTGGGGCCTACAATCCTAGATCTGAAATGCCAAACGGGCTCCACGTTAAAGGAGATCACCTGGGTGTTCTTCTCACAGCAGCTCTGCCTGCTCATCGGAAGCTCTACTGGAGGGATTTTCCAAAAAACGTGAGTAGAGTTGGGATTCCACTCTACATCAAGATGGACATCAAGACACATTCTGCTTGTAAAACTCCAGTGTTTGGGTAACACAGTGTAATTTAGTTTTAATTTAGATATTTAGTATGTTGGTCATAGTAAAAAGCTGTGTTGCACAAATGTCAGACTTGATTGTGGATTATATTCACTGCTTGGTGTTTTTAGCCGTGTTGCTCCTTATACTGTCAATCTCGCATGTTGAGCATTTCTTTGCGTGGATGTGTGCTGAGTACCTCAATTAATTTAATAATAATAATAATAATAATAATAATAATAATAATAATAATAATAATAATAAACAAATGACTTCTACTATATACTGTTAAAATGCCTTGTAAAAATGCTTTTGAAAGTATCAGTGCAGTGTCCTGGTTAATATCATGTTGAATATCAAGTTAACATGAGGTATTTTGCTGGTTTTGTGATGTCATTTCTAAATAAAGCAAAATTGCTAATATGTATTAATGTACATGTAAAATTGGTCCCTGGTGATTTTTAGTGGATGTATAAAGTCAGTTCCCACAGGTGTAGTTCATTACATTAACAATGGACATATTCAACTAATGTTTGATAACCAGAAAGTGCCTTCATTTGAAAGGGAAAGTTCATCCAAAAATGAAAATTCTCTCATCATTTACTCACCCTCATGCCATCCCAGGTGTGTATGACTTTCTTTGTTCTGCTGCACACAAAAGAAGAATGTGGCCAGAACTTTGAAGGTCCAAAAAGCACATAAAGGCAGCATAAACGTAATCCATAAGACTCCAGTGTTTAATTCCATGTCTTTTGAAGCTATATGATAGGTGTGGGTGAGAAACAGATCAATATTAAAGTCCTTTTTTACTATAAATGTCCACTTTCACTTCCACATTCTTTTTCCTTTGGTAATTTGCATTCTTCGCGCATATTGCCACCTACTGGGCAGGGAGGAGAATAATTTTAAAAGGATCAAATGATTCGAAAAAGTCCCTCTTTAAAAATGTGAGAAATAAAAAGGGGAAAATAGCAAATAATCACATATCATGCGCAACCATGCTTTTTTCCTTCTGTTTCTCAGGTTGTTTAGTGCCCTCACTGCTCTGTTCCTCTCTGCCCTCATCATCTCTGTGGTTTTTGCTATCATCCCACTTTGTTATAATGTGCTGTTGCTTGCCGTTGCTATGGCTGTGTCAGGCATGGCCATGGGCATCATTGACACTATTGCAAACATCCAACTGGTGTCCGTTTATCAGAAGGACTCTGCTATCTTCCTGCAGGTAAGAGTGGCTGTCTATATTATCTCTCTCACACAAGAGAGGTTTTAGTCCATAGTAGGCCTACAGTTCTGAGCAGTAGTATAAAATGGGTATGAAGACTGTCTCATTATTTTAATCATTTGTTGGTCAGTGATGGACCATTTTTGAGGAAAAGAAGGAAAAATTCTCCTTATAATTCACCATTTGTTTTTGTTTATACTACTGAATCATTAATAGAACATTTCACAACAGGTTCTCCTTGAATTTGAATTTTGATTCCCTCTGCTTGTCAGTGTTTGTGACTTTCCTCTATTTTGATTCAGCGTTCATTTAGATTTTTAAACAGTGGGTGGTGACAAATGAGCGTATTTTATATTATGGGTGAGTCACTGACTCATTTGACTGATTTGTTAAAAAGCACTGAGTCTTCACAGAATCACAACCTATACACTTGTGATAAGTTACTGAACTTAAAAAAATTATTCAACTGAAATCAAAATGATAAGTCAAGAGAACTATGCACAGCATGCTCATGTATTTTGATTCCCAGCATGCACAGCGGCATGAATAAATTATGCAAATTATTTGGCATTTTTTACTGTTTGCTGCTTTTATTGATGCTGCTGGTTGTTGTGTTTGTTGTCACTTTCAGTTATTTGTCATGTAGCAATAATTCAAAGCTCATCTTTTTACTCAATGATGAGTTTGATGATTGTCACCATCACTGTGATTTGCGTGTAAAGTGTTGAGGATTGCACATGTCTCCACAACTGGAATAGTTCACTCTATAATGAAAAATGTTTCATCTCTTACTAACACTCTTGTCAATCCTATTTACCTCAGATGTGTGACTTTCTTTCTTCTGCAGACCATAACAGATTTTTAGAAAAAAAATTGCTTTGTAGGTCTGCACTATGCAGATGAATGGTGGCTGGAAGGCAGCATAAAAATATTCCAGTGGTTAAATCTATATCTTCTGAAGTGATATGATAGGTGGGGGTGAGAAACTTTAAATAACCTTGTTGACACAACTTCACATTTTAAGGCAGCATGCACACTTACTTTTTTAAGTTGAAACAACAACAAAAAATTTGTAGTGCAGTACTCTTGCTCCTGTGATATTGCTAAAAAAAATATCATAATTCTAAATTGGGTTTCTCCTCTCTGTCTGTACTCCTTTTCCAGGCACTGCACTTCTTTATTGGGCTTGGTGCACTGGTGAGCCCCCTAATTGCAGACCCATTCATATCAGGGTACTGCCCAAGCAGTAACAGCACAGAAAATGCTACAGAGATAATTCAGCACTTCAGATACAGCCTGACAGCCAGCTTTAGGTCACCAGTGATCCTTGAGAATTCCCCACACTCAGGACTGGTTGAAGGGAAGGCCAGTGTGTCATATGCCTTCTGGATCATGGCCCTCATAAATGTAAGTGTAGAAAGTGCTGTATAATTGTGAGATACATTCACCTTGATTTTTAAAATATATATATTAACAGTTGGGTTTAACATTTGTCCACTTCTGAAAATTTGGAATCAAATTTAATCCAGTTTTTCATTGCAAATTAAATGAGAATAAAAGCAAAACAATTTGAGTGTGAAAAGGTGAATTGAAAAATGACCACAAATTATAGAATTTCTTAGTATTTGGTATGCCCTGCATTTAATGACAGCATGCACTCAAACTGACATTGACTCGACAAGTTTGTGCAAATCCTAATGATCCATGTTATTGCAGTGACATTTGAGAATATGCCACAAAGCATATTGTATGCTTTAATGGAAGAAAGGAATTCTGACTTTTCATACATAGGAGTTAACATGGCCAATATAATAAATTTGCTTATCTGATTAGGGAACTTGAAATAGTGCAGAATTGTAAATATTTATCATTAATTTTATGTCAATTTTATATATGTATTATTATTATTATTAAAATCCTAAAACTTTCTGTTTATGTTAAGGCTTATATTAGATTTTTGAATCCCAGATTTTCAATGTGGACTCAAATTTTTGAACCCTGTCTTTTTCCTCCCCTAGCTGCCTGTGCCATTTGCAGTTCTTGTGTTGATGTACCGAGAGAAGATGCTTCCCTTTTGCCCAAACAGCACTCCACGGCTACTGGACAAGGATGAATTAGCCATGGAGACCCACACACCAGAAAGCACAGAGATGCCAGATCTATGTGCTGAAGTTTCAGGTGAGCAGCACCTTGGACTCTTATACCTAAGAATTAATTTTACTTAACAAAATAGAGGCAAGACTGGGGCAAATTGTTTCACTGTTAACTCCAGTGAATATTTCTCAAGGTAGGTTTATTTTTGAAAGTCAATTTCTGTATCCAAAATAACAAACCATTGTTTTGGCCTATAGAAACTGAAATTCATTAATTCTATGAAATAACAAAACATAAACAACAACAAACAAGAAAGAGTGTGATTATGAGAAAGTGTCAACTTGACACTATATCAAGGTGAAAATGTAGCATTTTTTAATAGTACCCTTGTCATTATGGACTTACACTGACACCTTGGGGCGTGGATGTAGCATCATTCAAACGCAATAGTTTTTAGTTACAGATGCCATTGTAGGAATTCATTATTCACACTCAGCCAGGATGAAATTTAATCCCTAAGTAAAAGCCTTCAACAACAGTTGCTGAGATTAAGCGAGTAGTATCTGGCTGATCATGTGATTCTAAAATGTAAGCCCCCATGAGGGGCCCCTCTCTCCAGGTAGAATAAAACAGCTTTTATATGGTTTCTGATATGATGCATGTGTTTCAAAATGACAATTCATTTGTTTAGAAGTCAATTTTTTTAAATGAGGAAAAAAAAATTATTGAGTGCACCTTTAAACTCTACTTTCAGTATATAATTAAAACTCTTGCCTTAATGTATCCCAATGTAATTTTATTGTGTTCACTTTATACCCAATAATTATTACAACAGTATGATGATAGTGGAATTTTTGTTTTTATTGTAGAATTTACAACAAAAAATAACTTTATCTAAGATTGTTTTGAACTAGTCTGAAACCAATTTATGATTTAAGCTCTTGTTACAACTATCACTTGTCTCCCCTACTTCGTCATCCAGGACATGGCGATCTCTTTAGCTGCTGTATGAACGAAAACCTGCGTGGGCTACCTGTCACATTTTTTGGTATCCACATCTTGGGTGGACTGGTCCTGCTTATGACAGAAGGCATAATGGTGAGTAAGTGGCCTGACAAGACTTACTTCTTACTGTAAATTATCTTTGGAGAGCAGCAAGTTACAATATATTCACTCTTTACCCTTGACGCTTATCTTCAGGGGGTCTTTGCCGGCTTTGTTTACACATACGCTGTTTCAGCTCCCATGTCACTGCAAGTTAAGATGGCAGCATACCTGAACTGTGTCTTCTGGGCAGCTGTCACTGCAGGACGGCTGGTCTCCATCCCATTATCATACCGCTTCAAACCGGTCCATCTGCTCATTATCAACCTGGTAATAAACCTGCTTCTTGCTGTCAGGCTTTAAAAGAATTGTTCACAGAAAATTTGAATTTTGTCATTATTTACTCATCTTCATGACTCTCCAAACCTAAATGACTTTCTTACTTCCATGGAACATAAATCTTGGTCACTCTTCTGTATATTATGAAAACAGCCTGGTCTCATGAAATTTACGTGAGAATTGCAACATTTTTGCAAAACTGAAATTACGTGGTTCATAACACGTTTGGCTGCACTTTACAAGTGAAATGTCCAGCAGGGGTTGCCAAAACCGAGCAAAATTAGGTTGTTATCAGACAAGGTTTTTAAGGTGAATTTTAGATGGAGGTTTTTAAAAAACGAACCTCCCTATCCTAAAACTTTACCCTAAACTTAACCAATAGTGTCCGAAAAGAGACATCCTTACCCTTAACCAACACCTAATTGTACATACGTGTATATATGTGTGTATATATATATATATATATGTGTGTGTGTGTGTATGTGTACGTTGGTCTGTAATACAAGCATTAAAATGTATAATTTTTCAAAAGGTACGTTAGATATAAGGTGTCTCAATATCATAACATAGCAAGGTCTGAGTAACAGAGTGACAAATAAGTGTTTATAAAGTCATAATCAGCCACTGAAGTCTTCAGCTGTACCTGGAGACACGTATAACAAGTTTAACAAATATGTATATAGAGTCACGTTTTCACTATAAGGTTGAATAAAACTGAACATGGACTGGGGATGTCAAGCATGATAATAGTATCATAAAAGTTAAAAAGACTTAAATTTCAGATTGTTTCTTACACAAAGCTATAATGTGGCTTTGGAAGACTGGAAATATAGTGAGTTGTATGGAACATTTTTATGATACTTTTATGGTACTTCTATTTGTCATTTTGGAAGAGTCCTCATTCACTCATTATATGGATATAATTGGCCTGAATATTTCTCAAACATTCACCTTTTGTGTTTCACGAAAGAAAGTCATACGGGTCATAAATAATGACAAAATGTTAATTTTAGAGTGAACTAATCTAGTTGACATACACAGGGCTGATTTTCATTGTTAATAAAATCTACTCAAACCCAAACTCTGATCCAGACATTTGTACTTTTATACTAGGAAAAAGCTACTTTAAGGTTTTATTAAAGGGGTCATGACTTTTTTTTATAATTTTATTATCTTCCCTGAGGTCCACTGATAATGTTACTAAAGTTGTTAGTAAAGTTGTCATAATATAGTACTATATGATCATTTTCCACCCTGTCTCTCGCCCTCTGTCTGAAACGCTCGGTTTTGACCTAAGCGCCTCCTTAAAACTTCAACGTAAATGCCCACTGTTATGATTGGCTAATATCGTGCAGCCCCTCGAATACAGCCATATTTGAAACTCAATCAGAAGAGAATGAACAAGCTCCACAACATTATAAAACAAAATGTCAGGGTTTACACATAACGCACACCCAACACATTGCATCCGAATATATTAAACTGTACACTCAAGCACATCAGCACCATAAACTATCAAAGAGTCATGAAATTTGACACATTCTTGGTGTCTGTAACTGGTTACTTACGATTTTGCAGTTGGGTCTAGTAGTGTTTTTAACTGCCCTTTTCCTTCAATAACAGTTCCTTTGCAAAGCTTGAATCATATTATGACGGGTTCACAAGCAATCCACGCTGATATGAGCTGAAACATCATACAATCCACACTATATTACACACTTTGATACTGGAAACGCATCAAAGCGGTCTAAGATATCTATCTAGTGCATGTTTACATATGCCAACAATTAAAAATAGTGCAGATGGGCGCAAGAAGGCGTCCAGGACGCTTTTGTGCTCAAAACAGCAAGGTGCAGAGCAGCTGAATGAAATGGAACGAGGTCTCATTTTCAGAGTTGTAACTTGACACAGCCACTTTAAATAGTGTCACGAGATACATGACAATGGTCAAAGACATCTGTCGAGTACATGTTTAAAAACAAAAATAATTAAAAATAGTCCAGATGGGTCCCCTTTGGTGTTCAGGAATAGTTAGTAGGCCACACTACTAACTGTGTCTGTCCTGCTCTCTCTCTGTTTACCAACTGAGCACCAGTGGGCAGGGCCAAGGGTGCGATGATGTAAAAGTATGTGTTAATGTTGTTGCTTTAGAGGCGGTCATGAAATAATGAGCCCCCTATTGACGTAGGGAAGTCGCGGAAGTAGAGAATGAGGCGTTTTTGCAGCTTGATTTCAATAAATGCTTTGCATTGGGGATTAAATTTTGAGGTTTTATAGTAAAATGCCCTCTTATTCAATGTGGTCTCGGACCTTTGGACCCACATGTAACTGTTTAGTGTATAAGGAATCATGGTGGATAGTTGTGATTTCTCTTTCTCCCTCTCTCTCTTGTTAAGGCTGGTGTGATTATAACATTGCTGCTGTTGCTGATCCTCTACACAAACAATGTGTTTCTGTTTGTGGGTACAGCCTTGGTAGGGCTTTTCCTCAGCAGTGTTTTCCCGTTGATGCTGGCTTACACTGAGGACATCCTTGACTACCAGGGTAAATTGTATGCACACACACAAACTGCATTTTTAGAACAACATTAAGACATCATTTAGTATATTATACAGTACTTCTCAAATACAGCTGCTGAGGGAGTGACTGTATATTTGGCACCTTCCTCTCTTCTGACTGCTGTAACCCACCGCTCTCAATTTTTTTCTTTTTTGGAAAGTTGTAAAAATGTCATAGTGTGTTTAGTTTTCTTGCACACACATGGACAAACACGCAAAAAGGTTTTCTTGTTCTCCAATTTCTTCAGGATGTGCAACACCAGTCTTAGTGACCTTTGCTGGAATGGGTGAGATGTCAATGCAGGTGTTGGTTGGATCAGTAAGTACTTTCAATAATGTTGTAACATCTGAGAAATATTTTACTAAAAATAAATAATATAACAGAAAATTGCCTCCAGCTGATTCAGACAGATGGCAGTTTTAGTTTTCTGGTGTGTAGCATGGCCCTCGGCTGCCTTGCTTTCATCCTCCTCCTTGCCTTGATCCTGTGCCACCACATCTACAAAAAGCTCACAGGTAAAATAAAAAAGTTGCCTAATATGTCACAGGGGGTATAAATACTGTATGCACTATCTACTTAACTAGGAAGCATTATATCACTCTGTCTAAATGTCTTCACTACAAAGGAACATCTAAAAAAGCTGCTATGGTAGACAACCCACCGGCACCCGCTCCACCCACTCCAGAGAAAGCTGTGACAGAACAAAAAATTGCTGTAACACAATCAGAACCAACTACATGAGAAAATCTTCATGGGTCATAACCCGCTGGAACTACTTAAAGGGATAGTTTGCCAAAAAATAAAAATAAAAAAATAAAATAAAATTCATCATTGTTTTCCCTCATGTTTTCCAAACCCTTCTGACTTTCTTCCACTGAACACAAAAGGAGATTTTTAGCAGAATATTAGCCTCAGTCACCATTCACATGAAAGTGAACGGTGACTGAGGCAGGGGCAAACCCCCCCCCCCGTCATTCTGCCTAACATCTCCTTTTGAGTCCATGGAAGAAAGCCACAAAGTTTTTGAACAAAATGATGGTCAGTAAATAATAACAGATTTCTCATTTTTCATTGAACTATCCTTTTAACTGTACTGTTAAACTGTAAACATTAAAAGGGAATTCCCTTGTGGTTTCATTGTCCTATTTCTGTAAATAAAACCCTGAAAAAAAAAATACAATATAAATTGTGTATTTCTGCTACGTTTATTATCTATTTTTTGTCGTGTTGTGTTTTTTTTTTTTAGTTTTGCACAAATAATTCTGAATAATTTTTTTATTATTGTATTTAGTTGTAAAATGTATTAAAACAGAAGACTGTCAAATGTGAGAAATGTTTAATTGCTGAAGGGATGGAGTCATTTCTGGCATAAATAAAAATAAAATTGTTTTGTACTTCACCCATAAAGTCTAAGAATCATTGACACCAAATTAAACACCAAACAACTTAAGTAACCATTCACCAACTTTAGGGAAAATTCCTAGAAATTTCCTTATACTACAAAACATTGTTTTTCATGTTGTAATTCCAACTCTTGCATGTTCAAGCAGCTTCTAAAAATTCCAATAATACTTCACTTGACAATATTTTTTTTCTTTTGCATCTGTGCATAGTGCCCAAACAGTCACCATGTTGTGCAATTTTCACTGACTGTATGTGCTTGATCTTTGGTATTGATTCAATTTCATCACCAAATATATATATATATATTTTAATTCATTCAAATCATTTCAAATCTTACTTTAGCTTGAAACTTCTACCATCATTATTATTACATAGAAAGATGCAGTTTGGTGCAGTAAAGAAACCTGAACCTTTGGATAATAAATAAAACACACTCTTGCACCAATGCTCTATACAGGAACAGCCAGCAAAATAAAAGTATTCTTTCTTCAATACAGAGAAAGGACTAATTATATGAATGTACTGACAGTTTTCTTTCCATTCTGGGAATATCCTGAGAGTAAAAAGTCCATACAAGTATTCCCTTTGTATGTGCAAGGATCTCCTGTGGTGACTGTAACCCACAGCGGTTCTTTAAGAAATATAATTTAAAAAAACCTTTCTTGTGTGTGTAACTCAGTATTAATATTGAAATACTAAATACAATCAAGAAAATTAAAAATGTGCAATGTCATGATGGAAACTTTTAATGCACAAAGCCAAACAAGTCAATAAACAGTGAAAATATTTTGTGAATTGGAAAAACTCAGTGATCATAACAACAAGCAAATCAAGAATTGCTTAGTCAGTAAATCTCTGTTTAAAGGACAAATTTGGAGATAACAGAAAATAAGAAATTATTTCCCATCATCAGTACTCATGAGTTTTCTTTTAGAAATGAATACATGTGAGAGGCATTAAATAACACAACTGTCAGATCTGCATATTCTTCACCCTTCGCAGGCTATTTTCTTTTTCTTTTTTTTTTTTTTTTTTTTAAAGATTTACACATTTTAATTTCATAACAAAACTCCATCAAATTGAACTGTTTCATGTTTAACAAAATTAAATGAATAAATCTTAAAATATTTTTAAAGATTACTCACTTGAATTATATGGAAATGTGTTATTAAATTAAAATGTGTAAACCTTTTAAAAAAATGTAATGTTGATATTGGATACATTCCTTAACTCATCTTGACAACATTATCATCTTAGGTCAGACTTTTGTTGAGACAACTTCTAACTGTTCATAGCAGAGACTGATCTTATTCAAACCTGAAAGAATTTAGGTGATTTGAGCTTCAGTGCACAGGTTTTGATCAAAATATTCATCGAGCACCTAATGAAGAAAACATCTGATTTCAGTCTTTACAGGAGGGGAAGGAAACATCATGTCATTTTCATTACAGTCTACCAATATTACACATTAATTCTTTATATAACAACCTCACCAACCACTCAAATTCTTTAAAGATACATTTTATTTTTTCCTTGTAAAACAGATTTTACAAAAATCAGAATAGCGTAATTAAAACATTTATTTTTGGATAAATTATGATATAGGATGAAAGGCTACAGATTAGGATGGAGATACATATGAAGCTGAGAATGCTATGGATGGTGTGCACTGAAATCAGGTTGTTTTACCATTCTAATGGCTTAACAAACCGCTCATTTAAAAAGGCATCTATAAGCATCAAAATATTCTTTAAAAAATGCACACATGAAGCATCACAGAGGTCAATAATAAGGTCTTCACTAGCTCACTTCTGACATCACTCATTCTCAAAATTTGTCACTAATTTGACAGGGCCCCACCCAGCTGGCTGAGACTCTGCCTACCAACATACTTCGCCTGAACATTACACACCACATACATGAAATCATGCCACGCATGAAAGACATTCAATACAACCATAGAAAAATTCATCTTTTAGTTCAAATGCTCAGACGCAAAAAAGCTGATTTACTAGACTGAATTGAGAATTAACTGCACAAAAAGTGGAGAAAGTAGCATACTAAAGCTATGTAACTTACAGTTTATGTAGCAATGCAGACAGGTTGAAGGACACATCACGTGACTGAACTGCAGGCACAAAATCCAGTTCATGATAACAAGCGTATGTTCATTATAAGCCCGTGTTTGCACCTGTCAATGCAGCAGGGATGAGATCATGTATATTTAAGAAAGTCAGGGGGTTGGTATGTTTGAGAGTAAACAAGCAGTTACTTTCTTTTAAATGCATTTTTAAAATGTAAGGTGCCTAATATTGTGAAATACAGATTAGCCAATAGTATAATCTGTAGCTTTTGGGTGTTTTAACAATCTTTTTCCTTTGTTACAGATTGAAGGTCAACTGTACCAAAATGATTCCTGAAAAAAGAAACCAAAACTATAATTGAAACATCAATAAACATTAATACAAAAGAATGCATTTAGGGTGAAGGAAATCCCAAATTCAAAATTAAGATAATCCATACAGTATAATCTGTATTTTTGGGGGGCAAATTTGACAATCTTTTTTCCTACTTTGTTTATAAACTGATGATCAGCTGTAACAAAACGATTTATGCAAAAATTGCAAAAAGCTATATTTGAATTTTTTTTTTACGAAAGACTGCATTTAGGCTGAAGAAAATCCTTTAAGATTAAGATAACCCATTTAGGGTAGGTCTGATGATACTTAACCGATTTCTTTTGAGATATGGTATTTACAAGCTAAGAGACATAAACAAACATCCAAAACACTTTGAGTATTGTGGGAAATAAACTCTACTGATCCTTAAGAAAAACAGACAGATAATAGACATTTTCACCAACAGGTAAAAGACTTTAGTCTTCACCTGATGGAGCCTCCTCCTCAGAAACATCGTCCTTTTCCTCTTTGTCGTTATCTTTGTCATTATCATTCTCTTTCTCTTCCTCCTTTTCTCCATCACTATTGTTTTCCTCTCCTTCCGCACCACTTTCATCATCCTTTTTCTTCTTGGGGGTGGGCGACCCCTTGTCTTCATCCTGGCCCTCTTCCTCCTGATCCTTGTTGCTCTCAATATCCTCATCTTCATCTTTAGGCGAGGCCTTCTTCACAACTCTCTTCACCTTTGTCTGACGTTTCCCTCTCTTCTTTTTGGGCCCTCGGGTTGCTGGAAAAAATAGAGTCAAACGATGGGACAGTTGAGGGGGATCTCAGCTTTCTACGCTTATGAAAAGCAGGCAGTTCATGAGAGTAGTAATTACTTAATTATCGAGCTGTGGATGTGTCATCGAGGTGTTGGATGAGAGAAGATATCATGGTGTCTGTGCAATACCTGTAATATTTTTATTTAATTTTACTCTATTTGTATTTGGTTCTTGTTGGAGTCAAGCAAACCAACAGACGAGGATCTAATTTTATTGGTGGAAAGACAATGCAAAGCGAACTTGGAAGCTGATCAGACCAGTATGTGTGTATTTCTGTTAAAACTCTGAACACCGGAAGAGTGCATTTTATAAAAACAGGGTTGCTGCAGAGTTTTTAAAATCAAATTTAAGATATAAGACCTTTTTTTCAGACCTGAACACAATAAAATTAATACTGTATGTCCATACCACAACAAGCCCACACAATCTCAAAATAAATCATGTATGGAATGTAAAAAACATTTCTTAGTCTTTTCTTCCTCTGACAGGGTGGGCCAAACTGAATTAAATCCCAGGTGCGATGGGACTTTTAACTCTAAACAAGCCCGGGGACTCTTATTTTGAAATGTCTGTGCTTCACTGATTCTGGCTGCTAATTCAAACAGATAAGGGAAATAAAATATGCACTCTTACAATCATCTACAATGTATTAGAATATAAACATCTTAAAGCAAACATCAGGCAACAGTAGTAGTCATCAGCAATCACTCTGAAGCATGCAGCGCATGCATTTATTTAGTTAAATCGTAGCGTTTTGAGGTTTAATAATAATCGTATTAGGCCATATCACGATACCTGTCTTTCCATCTCCAAATTTAAGAATGACCTCTTTAAATGATAAAGACTTTTGTTATACCATTTAAGCTACTTAAGACTATTTATGATCTTAACATTTAGAAAACTGAATTTAAGACATTTTAAGACTTTAAGGACCCGCGGGAACCCTGAAAAAGCAAACTTTCACCACTTGTTTTTCTGAATTTTCATTTCTTTATGTAGACTCTGAATTTATACCCGTGCAAATGTTTTTTACGGTTATTTTTAAAATATATTCTGTTTTCCATTTTTATTAATGCATATTATTCATTTAATTTTTTCCCAAAAGAAAAGCATACTGTAGTTGCTTTGTAACGTTCTTGGTAACGTTTATGAATAAAACAAAATATAAGATTGATGTACGTGTCAAACGTGTTATTTTTAACATGCATATTCATTTACGAGTAATCGAGTGCTTGTTTTTTGTGGGTTAGAGTACTCGACTACAAAATTACTCAAAAATGTCCATCCCTATCGTGAACCACAATGTGCTACTTGCTACTGCTACTCATGGGCAGGTGGAATTAGGAATTAGCCATTCTCATACCAGAGAGCATTTGACTGGACAAACTGTAAATTGTAAAAATCATTTTGTCTTTTGGGAGTATAATATACACTGGCAGCCAAAAGTTTGGAACAGATTTTGCTGTTTCAGAAGGAAATTGGTACTTCAATTCACCAAAGTGGCATTCAGCTGATCACAAAGTATAGTCAGGAAAAAACAAAAAACATCACCATCACTATTTGAAAAAAGTCATTTTTGATCATATCTAGACAGGCCCCATTTCCAGCAGCCATCACTCCAACACCTTATCCTTGAGTAATCATGCTAAATTGCTCTTTTGTACTAGAAAATCACTTGTCATTATATCAAACACAGTTGAAAGATATTTAGTTCGTTAAATGAAGCTTAACATTGTCTTTGTGTTTGTTTTTGAGTTGCCACAGTATGCAATAGACTGGCATGTCTTAAGATCAATATTAGGTCAAAAATGGCAAAAAAGAAACAGCTTTCTCTAGAAACTCGTCATTCAATCATTGTTTTGAGGAATGAAGGCTATACAATGCTTGAAATTGCCAAAAAACTGAAGATTTCATACAAAGGTGTACACTACAGTCTTCAAAGTCAAAGGACAACTGGCTCTAACAAGGACTGAAAGAGATGTGGAAGGCCCAGATACAACTAAACAAGAGGATAAGTACATCAGAGTTTCTAGTTTGAGAAATAGATGCCTCACATGTCCTCAGCTGACAGCTTCATTGAATTCTACCTGCTCAACACAAAGTTTCATGTACAACAGTAAAGAGAAGACCTTAAGGGTGCAGGCCTTATGGGAAGTATTGCACAGAAAAAGCCACTTTTGAAGCAGAAAAACAAAAAGGAAAGATTAGAGTGGGCAAAGAAACACAGTCATTGGACAACAGATAATTGGAAAAGTGTTATGGATCTTAACCCCATTGAGCTTTTGTGGGGTCAGCTAGACTGTAAGGTGCATGAGAAGTGCCCAACAAGACAGCCACATCTATGGCAAGTGCTACAGGAAGTGTGGGGTGAAATGTCACCTGAGTATCTGGACAAACTGACAGCTAGAATGCCAAGGATCTGCAAAGCTGTCATTGCTGCATGTGGAGGATTTTTTGATGAGAAATCATTGAAGTAGTTTAAAAAGTTCTGAACATTTTTTTCAAATTGTAATAGTAATTTCTCACTTTATTAATGTCCTGACTATACATTTTGATCAGTTGAATGCCACTTTGGTGAATAAAAGTACCTATTTCTTTCCATAAGAGCAAAATCTGTACATTATTCCAAACTTTTGGTCGCCAGTGTAGATGGTCTCAAAGCTATCACACATGGGCTAAAAGCCACAGAACTCTGCACAAAACACACCAAAATATTATTCCATGGGGTCTTTAAAGGGATAGTTCACCCAAAAATGAAAATTTTGACATAATTTACTCACCCTCATGTTGTTCCAAACTTGTATAACTTTCTTCTGAGGAAAACAAAAGGAGATGTTAGGCAGTATGTTGGACTCAGTCCCCATTCACATTTATTGCATCTTTTGACCAATAAAAGTGAATGGTGGACTGAGGCTTGTCATTCTGCATAAAATCTCCAGTTGTTTTCCACTGAAAAAAAGTCATACAGGTTTGGAACAACATGACGGTGAGTAAATGATCACAGAATTTTCCTTTTCAGGTAAACTATCCCTTCAACCGTTTTTTTTTTCCCCTGGCACAATCTGATAATAAGATTATAGTGGTCAACCTGAAGCCTTTATCCTGGGCTTAGGCGATTTCTTGTCTTTGCTTCTCCTGCTCACTTTTGAGATCTTCCTTTTGGGTCGCCCATAGTCACTGTCATCATCATCGTCCTCTACCATGAAATCTTCATCACTACCGGAGTCCTCTATGAGCAGAAAAGCAGAGTATTGCTCGAAAGTCAACAAAATCACAAAAACATTCTCAGAATACACTAATATTTGATAAAAAGGCATTTTAAATATATTTTGACATAATAATGATCATACCCCCGGTGTAAACGTCACTGTCTTCTTCCTCCTCCTCTTCCTCCCCCTCCTCACTTCCTCCATCCCCAAGAAGGATCTCCCTCTGTTTGGATGCAGCTTTAGTGGCTGCCTGACGCACCTGTCGGCCCTTCTTCTTTACAACTTTACCATCATCATCACTGTCATCTGCATGTTAAAATAGCAAATGCATGGTCAACATAAGCTGAAGGTGTGCATGTATGCATTAATGTTCGACCGATATGGTTCTTTCAATGGCTGATGGTGGTAATGGCCTTCCCACTATATACTGTATTAGGGATGTGCACGGATAGTCTACATTCGGTTAACCGTTCAACAAAAACGGTTAACTGACCCAGGTTTGGGTCAGTTTTTTTAAGTATAGGGCAAGTTAGGGGTTGTTCAAACATGCTTTTGTATGCGTCTGCACTGTTTATCTATATACTGTTAACCAGCACTAGACGGACGTCTTTGCTGCGCTGAATATAACTGCGTCTCGTGCAAGATCGCCGCATTTTTTGACACCAAGTAAAGTTAAAAAGAACTTTAATTTTTATCATTGTATCTCGAAAAACACCTTCATTGTTTCATTCCTTGTGCTGTGTTCTGAATTAGTTCAGGTTGCATAGAGGACTGTTACACCATTAAATATGATTCCAGGTTGTTTTTTACCGAGCAAGTTTCAGCGCATGCTCTGGTGTACATATTTACCTAAAATAATCAGAAAAGTTAAATGCCATTTGATTTTAAACCATTTAAAAATCAAATCTCCCCGAAGAGGCAATTTAACTGCAGCAATGTAACTCCACAAACATGACAATACTTGCGTTTGCTGCTTCACAAAAATGTGAACCTGCCCGATCATAGCGCATATACAGTTTGATTGTTTTTGTTTGACTTTATTATGAGATTTTAGCATTTAATGATCTATGTATTGTGCTATTTAAGCTCATAGCTCACTGTGCACTTTATTTGCTGCTATTTTGAGTAGTGTTTGAGGAAATTCCACTGCAATAAACATTCTTTATTCCCGCATCCTGATGAAAAACAGATTAACCGTGCGGTTAACCGAATGTTAAAACCAGTAACCATGCCCATTCCTACAACACAATGGTCTAAAACTAGTATATGGCCCCTTAAAGAAATAGTTCATCCAAAAATGAAAATTCTCTCATCATTTACTCACACTCATGCCATCCCAGATGTGTATGACTGTCTTTCTTCAGCAGGACACAAAGATTTTTGAAAGAATATTTCAGCTCTGTAGGTCCATAAAATGCAAGTGAATGGGTGCTACATTTCTGAAGTTCCAAAAAGCACATATTGCCATCATAAAAGTAATCCATATGACTCCAGTGGATTAATTAATGTCTTCTGTATCCAAATGCTAGATGTGAGTAAGGAATAGATCAATATTTAAAACTTTTACTAAAAATTCACAAGGGTCGAGGTAACGCAGCCTTTCACAGATGGATGCTTCATTCGGCTGGTTTGGATATGTCAACTGAGGAGCCATATTGGAGCAGTCAACAAGGAGAGCTGTTTGAATCGGTTAGAATGCAAGTGAATGGAGGAGATGCCTCAGACCGAGCTCCTTGCTCAGACCACTGCATAAACTGCTTTTGTGTGGAAACAGTATTGTGGTCCATAGGAACAGCTGCAAATAAGGTATCTACGTATGAATATATATGCAGAGGAGACTTATGCGCTTATGTCACGGCAGAGGCAGTTTGAACTACACCCTCGTCAACGAGCTGGCCGGAAGCGAAGATTTTTAGTAAAAAAAAAAGTTTTAAATATTGATATATTTCTTACACACATCTAGTGTATCGCTTCAGAATACATTAATTAATCCACTGGAGTTGTATGGATTACTTTTATGGTGGCTATATGTGCTTTTTGGAGCTTCAAAGTTTTGGCCACCATTCACTTGCATTTTAAGGACCTACAGAGCTGAAATATTATTCTTAAAATCTTTTTTTGTGTTATATAGAAGAAAGAAATTCATACACATCTGTGATGGCATAAGGGTGAGCAAATAATGAGATAATTTTCATTTTTGTGTGAACTATCCCTTTAACATGCAATGCAACAAATGTGTTTAGAGAAACTTGTTTATCTAACTGAAATAGTTAGAGTTCTTAGGCATTTTGATGCATTATATGACTCAATGACAGACTGGATAAAGTAGTCACTCTGATTATATTGGTAGTACCTGCAGCCCTTTTCCGTTTAGCTGTCACCTGCCTCCCCCTGCTGGCCTCTTTAGCATCAAAGTCGCTGTCACCACCATCATCATCTTCCTCATCCTCTCCATAATCATTGTCATCATCACTGAGATCCTCTTGAATAAGAGAATGGAAAAGCACTTGGTCAACAGCTGAATAAAAACCAATAAAAATAAAGTTAATAAAGGCAAAAATGACCTTGACTTACTCTTGCGGTCCTTGGGCCGAGAATCATCACTACATAGGAAAAAGCATTTATTTATACTGATATATACAAATTGTTAATTCAGACAAACGGCTGCCATGATTACAAAATAAAACTAACAGTGTAATTAATGTGCATGCAAGTTCATAAATAATGTTCCAAATGGATGAGGGGTAAAATCAAAACCTGCAAACATGACAATGGTGACTAAACTGAATTATTATGTCAAACTTCTTTTAAACAAACAAAATATATATATATATATATATTTTAGGGAGACTGACCTGCGTTTTACAGCTTTTTTCTCAGGTCGGTCCGATTCTTTTCCATATTCCTCATCTGTATAACATCATTATGTGGAATCGAGTCATAAACAGCATGACTTCACAGTACATACAACTCTGCATATTATGAACAATCAATACACCATTGTGTTATTGTTTATTTAAAATATTACACAATGGCGAGGTATGTAACAGGATATTTGCATTAGAAGAGCTTACCGGCATCGTCAGACTCTTGGAATTGTGCATAGTCAACAACCCTTTTATTCCTGTGCACAAAGGAAAATAAGGAAAAATAAATGGCCCATGAGAAAACCAAACACATGTACAATATGTCTATAGACCAGTTATTATCTAAAAACGTAATTATAGCTTAATGAAAAAAAAAAATGCAAAACAACTAAATCTTGATATGCCAAAACTTTCAAATGAGAATGTATCACTTTCTCCAGTTTTATGCAAAATAATTCAATCTTATGAATCTAAAATTAAACAAATGTACAAAATGTTAGCAAATTTCTGGTTCTAAATGGAAGCTTTTTGTATATAAGTGAAAGCCATTTTAAATGTCAACAGAGCTGTCACTACCCTTATTTAAAGCTGTGGTGGCTGCATATAGGGGCAGAGGAGACAGGGGTGCCATGTTGGAGTAACTGCCATGCCAACAGCAGCACTGTGGAGATACAGCTCTAGAATCCCTTCAGTGTTCAGATAGGGCATTGAACTACAGGCCCTGCAGGTCACATTATAGTCACTGCCCACAGAACTTCCTCAGTCCATAAATTATCCTGACGAGATCAACATTCACTCCAAAATTAGAGAGCTAACAGACTCAATAAAAGAATCCAATTACCAGGTTGAAAGTTCATGAACAATATGTTGCCACTGCAAACACCAAAGTACAAGTTCTCAGTCACTTGTTTAAGCAGTCAGAAATACTATTTGAAACAAGGACGCAACATTGTATTTAAATTAGAGCTGTCAAAATTAACGCGTTAACGCATGCTTTAGACTATGGGAAACGTTTCATGTTATTTGCATTGGTGCTAATTTAAAATGTTTAACTTTTTATTTTTTTCTTAAATCGCGATTAACGCATATAACCATTTTCACATTAGATTCTGACATATTATTCAGCTCCATGTGAGTTCTAAACACTGGTTGGAACAGGGTGGAACCTTTGCACTGTGTCTGACAGGGACACTACACTGATGTACACACCACAAACACACAGCAGCGATTCTGAGTCAATGATCATGTGATGGAGAAAGGACCTCTTAAAAAACAAACCCAGATGGGACTTGTGAAACAAAAAATTTAGGCGTCCTTTGGAAGTCATGAATTCCATATCCAAAATGTATAGCCACAGCCTGCCAGCAGATTAATAACGTGGAGGATGAGGGTTTACGAAATGTAATGCACATTGCAATGAATACGCAACCTACGGGGACTAGTTCTTTCAATTAGTCAACCTCCCACTTAGGCAACATTCACATTAATCCAGATACATTTGAAAATGGCGTTTCATGTATGGTCTGAAACACAATTGTCCTCGTGTTCTGTCGCTGGACAGCCATTCCGAGTAAACTTCCAGTTGCTTTTGAAGGAATGCAATGTGCCGGTTATACAAAGTACCAATTATATTTAACAAGGCTATCAAAGTAAACAGCAGGCACAACAACGCTGCTACAACATGGGCCACCATCTTGATTGTTTTGGGTTGAATGGATCACATGACTTCATCACAAGACAACAAATACATCACAGACAACAAATACATCATAATTTTCAGATATCTCCATTTTCCCTGTCCACAATATAACACGAAGACAGCATTTTCAAATTTATCCACTTGAAAAAGCATTTTCGAAAACCACAGTTTTCACTGTCAAAAACGGTGTCTCAGTGTGGATGGGAGGCCAAAATGTAGAGAAAAAAGATGCACTTTCAAACAAAAATGTATAAGTCTGGACATGACCTTAGACTTTAGGAAACGTTTAATGTTACTTGCATGGACCCTTTTCACACGACCACGTTCGCGAAGCGGAAGTCGTCATAGTTGGTTAAACTCGAATGCTGGTTGGACCGCAGCAAATGTAATTTTGGCTTACCTTACTCTTTTACTCCAACAGCAAAAGAAAAAAAAAAAAGAAAATCAACGATTATGCTTCCACAGCTTTCCAAGATACAAATATACAGTGCTGGACAACAGCAGTAAGAAGAGAGAAACAGGTCAAATTTTGTCACTCCCTCAGCTGCTGTTAGAAGCTTCATCTCAGCTAATATGGTAATACAGGTAATATAATACGATGTAATAAATGTACACTAAATATTTTTCAAATTGGAAATATACAAAAAGTTTGCTACATTTAGGTTGTTAAAGGCGGAAACGCGTCATAACAGGTCTGTAATAAGGGTCCATTGTGGTGGTATTTTAGTGCATTTCTATCTTTATACTTTGGAAGGCTTTGTTTGTTAATAAAGCATTACTTTTACATTTTTTCTTTCCAAAGGAACAAATAAATGCCTTTTGACAGGAAAACAATTACATATCTAGTCAAATTTCAGTACTTTCAAATCTGTGATTTATCACTATTAAATGTTGTATTCAACTGACAGCACTTATTAAAATACAGCCTATTTCTTGATGACCTATAATGGGTTCTTAATATGTACTGATTGAAAACCTAAGTAAACTTATTTGAACCACAAGTTACCAGGGGAAATGACTTAAGTGTTGTATGCAAGTAATGGCGCGCATTGCGCTGGAGGAGTTTTCATGCTGCGCTTCAGCTCACACACACACCATGCTCAGCGGGCTAACTATGGAAAACACGTGAAAGTTACATCTCAATGCCTTAAAAATATACCCATTTCTTAAAGCTGCAAAATAGTCGTGCAAAAAACATAAGTTGAACGAGTTCTATCCCCCCGATAATGACTGTCTGGCTGTTTTTTGTATAACATTAATTAGCCCGCCAGCTTGAACTACTACTATCCCGCTTTTTTATTAGATGCTGGCTGCTTTCGGTTATCTTAGGTAGGTCTGGGTATGTCGAGAGCCGTTTGGTTATTTTATTAATAAAAAATCCTCAATATATATTTAAAGCATTGAGAGTCTACGCGTTTACGCGCGATTTTTGCCGTTTCTGGTCAGCTATGTAAACACGCTGCAGATCTGCCTTGGAGAAAAATGCTGGTTAGCCATTTAGCAGTTAGCAAACATGGAGATAGACACACACATGCAGGTCACATCATGTGCGAACCAACTATAACTGTAAACTAGCAAGCAAATAAAACGCACTTACCTAGAAGGTCTTGCCATCCTGCAAACGAACTGGGCGGCTTTTGCTTTTCCAAGCTACAAAATCTTTATTTGTAACAGATGGCTTGCTTGTCTGTGCTCGCGCGCCTGGCTTTCTGCTGCTGAATCCAGGTGCCTCCCGCTGCTGCACTTTCTGTAGCGCTCAGCTAAAAGAAACTACCTAATGCAATAATAACTGCACTCAAGACGTGCAAATGTTTGCGATCTAGAGCATCTGATTGCACGCCGCTTTGTTCTGTGTGGGTAAGAATTGTATAAATGTTGTAGCCAGGCCGTACTGACCTGGTAAATCCTGTCGTCGAATATTAGCTAACTAATTAGCTATTGCCCTGGCCTGCCAGCCAGAATTCTCTCATGAGTAAAAAGTGGGATGGGAGTCTGAAGAACGCAAAATGCCCGCAAATAACGATTGGATAAACCACACTTTTCAACAATCCTTTACTACTCAGTTTCAACTAAAGCAATGTTGTTGTTTTTACTTAAGTTGATTAGATTAATTTATTTTTATATTTTCTCAATCCACTTTAGTCAGATGTTAATAACATGAGATTAAAGAGACAGTTCAACCCAAAATAATAATAATAAAAATCTCTCATCATTTACCCACCCCCTCATGCCATCCCAGGTGTGTATCACTTTCTTACTGCTGCTAAACACAAAGATTTTTAGAAGAATATTTCAGCTCTGTAGGCCCATACAATGCACGTGAATGATGGACAGAACTTTGAAGCTCCAAAAATCACATAAAGGCAGCATGAAAGTAATCCATAAGACTCCAGTGGTTATCTTTCAGAAGCGATATGATAAGTGTGGATGAGAAACAGATCAATATTTAAGGCCTTTTTTACTATAAATTCTCCTCCCTGCCCAGTAGGTGGAGATTTATAGTAAAAAAAGGACTTAAATATTGATCTGTTTCTCACACACACCTATCATATAGCTTCAGAAGACATGGATTTAACCACTTGAATCGAATGGATTGCTTTTATGCTACCTTTATATGCTTTTTGGACCTTCAAAGTTCTGGCCACCATTCACTTGCATAGTATGAACCAATACAGAGCTGAAATATTCTTCTAAAAATCTATGTTTGTGTGCAGCAGAAGAAAGAAAGTCATTCACATCTGGGATACCTGTAGACAGTCAAGAGAGGTGCTGACAATCAATGTAGTTGGTTCCAGGTGGAACAACAGTGCAATCCCTGGTGCACACACAAAATTCACAGCACACATTACAATGCAGTACTGCAATATAGCAATTTTATTTTAAGTTAACAAATTGGTCAATGACGTGACACTAATTTTGTCCAGACTTATTCAATAATACATAAATGCAATTCACATAAGACAATTACTTGAATACACATCTTCTATGATGAACATGTTTTCAATTTATGAATTCAAAGTCATTTTTAAATGTTTTCTTGGGCTTAAAGTAAAAAATGCCATGTGGAGTAACCATCCAGAAAAAAAAAATCTCCTTAAAAGCTAAAAAAAAAAAAAAAATGTAGATCTATGGAAAAAATCTGATTGCTGAGAACTGTGTTATGTTGCATTTTTAGGAAGCAACAGGTGTTTAAAAGGTGTTTAGAAACCCTGACTTTCCTGCAGGTTGTCATGTTTGTTAGCACAGCACTAGTGTTTATGCACAGTCTGGGTCAAACACCAGACCAGTTGCACAGTGCTGAAAATAGGTTCAGTAAAAGTAGTGCTTGTCAGAGGGGTCAGGGTACAAAAATATCTACTCACAGATAAGAATACCACTTTATAGGAACAGGGCCAAACTATACTGAGGCAGTGTAAAATTGCTTCTCCTGTGGTAATCTTCCTCTTTTGGGAGGATACTCCCAATGTATCCCAGTCAATCAAATTCATACTTCTTTTAAAAATCATTGTGACAAGGAGGATGGTGGGGCAGGGCCGTGAGGACACACACCCGGCCCTGAATCAGAGGGGGATAAAGACGAGAGAGAGGCCCTGTCCCAATACCCCCACTTGCGGTTTTGGTCTTGCTTATTCACCCACTTACGTATTTCTGGTGTTTGGCCACTAGTGTGCAAGTAGACGTGAAGACTGCGAGTGTGTGTATGACTTTTGATTGCACTTTGAGACACTCGTAGACTTAAAGATGTTGGTGCTGGTTGTGACCGCTGTTTTTGTCTTTTCACTCAGCTGAAGATTGATTGTTTTTGGTAGCAGTGACTGTTATAGCCTGCTTAAAATAATAAATAACTGAAAATTTTACCCATCTTTTCATTTATTAATACACTACTGGTTGTTGGAAGTGTATTGTGCTGTAGAAAATATGTGAGTTAATATGTTATAATGTTTTTATTGTGTGAAAATAATTTTAAAAGTTAATTATTTTTACTCATTTTCATTTTCAATACTTTGCACATTAAAAAATGTTTAACTGTAATATTGTGACATCCATAACTGCTGTAAAATATGAAATATAAGCAATTTCTTTCTAATTTGTTTCTCAATACACTGTTGCTTTCTGGAACATTTTTGCAAAGAAGAGTGGGGAAATATTCCCACGTCAGGATGTGTCAAGCTAATAGACTCTTATCCAAACAGACTGAGTGCTGTAATAAAATCAAATGGTGCTTCAACTACGTATTAGTTCAGGGATGTGCACACTTATGCAGTTAGGTTATTCTAAGTTTTTTATTTTTGTTTTCTCTGAAATGTGTCACTTTGGTTTTCAGTTGCATTGCATAGGTTGTAATTTTTACATTAAAGATGCAAAACTTCTGATATGATTTATCTTTATTTAATTTTTTACATCACAAAAACCTGCTGTTTTAACAGGGGTGTGTAGACTTTTTATATCCACTGACTTTGGCACAGTCTTTTTTGAATGACATGTTGCTAGCTTCATAATCTTTTGGGATACAGCATGTCCCCTGACACACTAGCATCTGTACTGGACAACAAAGTTTGTTGGTGATCTGAGGTATGCTATGGGCTGTTGCTGACCAGCCTGCGGCATATTGTATGTTGAATAACTACAACATTACTAAAGTTTATTTATAGTCACACCAATTAGCGTCAGAAAGAAGGTTCTACACAATACATCATGTGTATAAATTCTAGTAATTGTGGGAAATTGTCAATACCATTTAACCCATGCTGCAACACTTATATGTAACGAAAATGCTACAGGAGCAGTCGTTACTGAAACTATACCTTCAAGAATTGTAGAGATGGTTGTGTTACTGGACACATTGCTAATCGATTGAAATAACAGTTTATAGGTATTACATTTTACAATAACTTTATGTGTTGTAACACAGTAGTTGTCTATTACCGATGAAGATTCAGTGTAGTCCAATGAATAATGCTTGATTTCTATGTTATTACTTGATACCTACACAGGCATTACTGTTCTTTAACATCAGTATTTGTATGCAGGTGTGTGGTAACAACTATAATATGATCACAACGTTGTGTGAATTACAGTGTGTATGTCACAGGGCATATCATGTATTGCTACAATTGGCTATAGATAATCCTTTTACTTTAAATCACTAGTAGAACATATATATTTTAATGACTTTACAGCTACTTTAAAGTTTACTAATATTAAACACATTTTGGTCATAATAGTTACACCATTACTAACTGTTCCTACATCATATTTACCCAAAATTGTAACATGAAGTTTAACTAATGACCACACAGGAAATCAATGTATAACAGTATAGTCCATTTGAGCTAATTTCTTAGAACAGGACACTAACACATGTGTTTGGACCAACCATCAGGACATTCTTGACCACAAATGGAGCAATGATCTTTGGGGCTGAATACAGTAAGTAGATCATTTATCACAGTCAGTTGTGTGTTGCTGTTTCATTATCACAAATATTGGAATAATAAAAAAATATATAACTGACAGATAGATAGATACGACCGAACAATAGACAGACATACAGACAGACAGACAGACATGTAGGTAGATTAGATAGACAGATAGGTAGATAGACAGACAGACAGATAGATTGACTGACATTGGTTTCGTGCCTCTATGTTTTTCAACAAAAAAGCTATTACAAAAAGAAAGTTAATTTTGGGCGTGCAGTTCCCTGTTCAACTACTAGGGGTAAAACGAAAGGTTGTGAAAGTTGCGCACTGTCCTACTCTATTGAATGACGTTAGTTTCGTGTCTCTATGTCCTTCAACAAAAAAGCTATTACAAAAAGAAGGTTTATATTGGACATGCAGTTCACACACGAAGCTATAAAAAAAAAGAAAAAGAAAAAAAAAGGAAAGAAAAAAGAATTGCACTTGCTCCACGGTCCCTTACTTGCCGCTGCGAACCTCTTTCCGGGGTAACTCACATTGCGAGGGCTTTTGCAGACAAATGCTCATAATATCGAGTGAAAATAATGAAAAAAGCTTGAAGAATATTATTACATTTCCATGTTTTACAGTAATACTAGTTTGGAAAATATTTTCTAAGCCGTTTAAGAGTTATCGCCGTTTATCGCTGAATGTGTCTTGAATATCAAAAACAAAACTAACTTCACCTCGCTCGTTCGGTTTTGGGGATCAAAACCGACCCTGAATTGGCGTTCTTCTTATTGGACAGTGAATGCTAGACAATGTTCAAGATAATGCAGAAAGCTCCAGTCATTAGTGCAACGTAACTTGGTTATACAGAAAATATATACAATCTATTATAAAACAACAGCGCATCGATATCTCAAAATGACAGTTGTGATGGAATCACATCAATACTGAATTGTGTCAACATATTTATAATGTACAGTCTATTTTATAAACAACTACTGTCATCATCCACTAAATTTAGCTAACAGCTATTGATAAAGCTGGCTAGCTAGCTAACGCCGACACAGACTATCGTATAAATGCAGTCAACATATCATGCAAAGAAAAGTGATTACTTCAAACTACAGTCTCGCATAGTCAGACCTAAATCCACACTTTGTTTTAGCCCTGTTCCAGCACTGGAGAGTATATAATATACAGTCTCAAAGTTTGTAGTAAAACAATCATAACTGTGTAATTTTAATTATGCTACCTCATCTGTCAGCATGATGCCGGTGAATCACGTTCAGTCTCTATGGAGCGTGTGCGTGAGCACGAGCAACAGGCTGCAGTTCACTTAATGGCCACAGGTGTCATTAATAACAAGTGTTTCTGAATCTTACGTACTGCACCTTTAAAGAAATATTACGTGTTCAATACAAGTTAAGCTCAGTCGACAGCATTTGTGTCATAATATTGATTACCACGAAAATTTATTTTGACTTCGAGGTTACAGTGAGGCACTTACAAGTGATAAGAAGTGAATGGGGAAAACTCTGGAGAGTTTAAACAGAGAAATGTGAAGATAATAATTTAATTAAAGCACTTACATTAATTCTTCGGTTAAAATTCACGTGTTATTTGAGCTTTAAAGTTGTTTAAATCGTTGTTTTCACAGTCGTTTTAGTGTTAAATGCGTTATGTTGTCATGGCAACAAAGTTTTAAAATTAGATATAACTTTACACAGAAAATGTTAGTAAGTAAGGGATAATGTACAGTCAGCCAGTTGTTATCGCACAACACACCCCGACAGGGTGATCAGAAGCGGAGGGGTCCTGATCACCCTGAAAGCGTTCATTTTGTGATAACAACCGGCTTACTGTACATTATCGCTTATTACACGGCTGCCAATAAAATAGAGAAATACATGGACATATAACATTGAACTGCACTGAATTATGTAACTTGAGAAGAAAGAAATCGCTGAACAGCTGAAATCAACCTCTGACTGCTCATTATTCAGCCTATTACAAGACTACTTGCCAAATAAATAAATAAATATACTGTACATGAAACATTGATTTAAGTTGAAATTATTAGCTTACTTGTTGAGATCGTACAGTGAACTAAGAAGCAGGAGAGACGGTTCGTACTCGCAGTACCCGGATGAGCGGTCTGATATGTGGATGTGCGGTTGTTACAGAGCAATAACAGACCGCTAGATGGCGCCATAGACCAATCAGAATCGAGTATTCCAGAGAGCTGTGTAATAAGTGATTTTATCACACTAAAATCATGTTAACACACATATTGTTTAGGTCTTTTGGCTTCACTTTTGAAATAGTGAGTATTTTAATGTTTATGGATTGGCCCCATTCACTTCCATTGTAAGTGCCTCACTGGAACCCAGATTTTTGCCCTTTTTTTTTTTTTTTAAAGTTGAAATTAATTATCATGGCAATCAGTATTGTGCCACAAATGCTTTCGATTGAGCTTAACTTGTATTAAACCCGGAATATTCCTTTAAGGCGCTCACATAATGTGGGTCAGATCATCGAGTGCACTTATTATCTGAAATAAAGTTGAAATATTTTCTGTCTCAATCTTAGTCAGAAATCCATTTGCTTCATGTTCCCTTTTTTCAGTTTGGGTTATTTATTGTAGGTTACACTATTGTTTTGCATTAAGATGGTCAGCAGATGTCTATTAAGTAATAGGTTGTTTTGCTAGCATGGCAGTTGAAGTGACAGTGGTGACTGAGATGGCCGCTGGAATCACGTGCAGAAGTTTCTAGAGAGATCTGGCTCCTTCACGCACTCAGACTTCGAGCCTAGTGAGGAGGTGAGGGAACAAACATTTTAGACTTTGAGCTTAATTTTTTACTATATTATCCCCTCTTTTAGTTGTTTAATATTTTATTTTTTTCCTTTCTTTTTTTAAAGACACTCCAGTTTCTGTTAGAAACATGCAAAATCCTGGTCATCGGAGCAGGGGTCTTGGCTGTGAACTACTGAAGAACCTATTAATATCTCCATTATATGCTCATGTCTACTACTGTATAATATGTCATATCTGTATTTTTAACTCCAAACCATTCTTTCATTAGTTTTACTTTTCAAACATAATTGTGTCTGATCATACTTGACTCTTTTTAGACTCTGTCAGGGTTTCGTCATGTTCATGTTGTGGATATGGATATCATTGATGTGTCCAATCTCAACAGACAGTTTCTCTTTAGGTAAGAATGTTTACATTTTGAAACACAAATTTGTTGCTTGTAACATTATTTTCCAGTTTGTTTTGTTTATGTATATTTTTAAAGGCCCAAAGATGTTGGACATCCTAAAGCAGATGTGGCAGCTGAGTTTATAAACCACCGTGTTCCTGGATGCAACGTTGTACCGGATCTTATAAATTGCACGTGAGTGCAATTTTATTTATATATTGTAAACTGTCAATATGAAGTATGTATAGAGTATCTTACTGATGTTTCTGTTTTGTCCTGTAGAGTTTCATATCATTGTGTGTGGGCTGGAATCTGTCATTGCCAGGTGCTGGATCAATGGGATGCTGGTCAGTGCTGATTTATCATATATGACAAATGTGTCTCATTGTCACTGAATTCTAAAAATCTGATTTTCTCTGGATTCAGACCTGACTAATACCTACTGAACCGTGAAAAGTGACTTAGATTACATCAAAAGCCAGTGAACAAATGTGTGCTGTTAATATATGTTAAGTTATTTTACTCTTTTAAAATAACTCATGAAAAGTCCATATTATACAGATGGATTGGATTCTCATTTTACTATTGATGGAGCCTAGCCTGGATGTATAAGATTTGACAGATGTGTTTTTGTGTAACTGCCGTTGGTGTGGTCTCTCTTCAGTTGTCCCTGCTTTGTTATGAAGATGGAGTTTTGGACCCCAGCTCTATCATTCCTCTGATAAATGGAAGGACAGAGGGCTTCAAATGGAAGGGTCATTCTGCCAGGAATTACGGCATATATAGACTGCACACTGGAGCTTTATCCCCCTCAAGTAATGTAGCCTCTCCCTCATAGTGATTATTAACTTTCTATGCTGTAATTATTATTACAGGAATTTTAAAGTTTGTTAAAAAATCAGATAATGGACTACATCATTTTACAACAAATATTGCACATGCAGACACGATATTGGTGGAAGTAGTTAACAAACGTGCTTTTTGTAAATCACTCTGGATAGGAGAGTTTGCTAAATGTCTTTAAATTTAAGTGCAAATGGATTCAAAGCACTAAATGAACAGCTATTATTACATTTTTCACTATAAATTTTGACCATACACTTGTACATGCCTGTACTGTCTAAAACACTTGTAAAGTGTTGTGATTAATTGACTATCGGTTTTTGTCCATGATTCCTTCAGATTAATTTCCCAATGTGCACTATTGCCTCAATGCCACGACTACCAGAGCACTGCATAGAGTATGTGAGAGTGCTGCTGTGGCCCAAAGAGAAACCGTCTGGAGGTGAGCAAGCTCTTTGTTTTAATCAACTTGTCTTCATTCGACAACTATGACCCCATTTCTACCTGGTATTAAGATGTGTTTTAGGTGATCCGATCACATGTGGTCAGCCCTAAATACAGGTCTAAACGGGGTCTGAAACGCTTTGTGATCAGATCACAGAAACCACATACGAATATGTTCAAAAAAGCATGTGACCAGATCGCATTTGAGGTGTAAATGCTAATCCGTCCTGTATGCATCCCAGCAGCAGTTAAGCACCGCCCCTCACCTGTCAATCAACTACTGCGCTAAAACAAAAGTTTAAACTTTGCCATTACTAGAGGCTTTAAAAGGAAATAACCGTTTGATCGGAAAATATAAGAAAGTGGATACGTGCACAATCACGAGAGCTTCACGGATCTTCTTTAGTGAGTCTGATATCAATACAGATGACAAGCACGAACACCTGAACTTCTTTTAACACAGGTAATCCACTAAAATAACGGATAATTCTGCTTGACATGTTGCGTTTGTGCTTAGATTAAATTTCAACCGCATCTGGGAGAAAAAGCGCGTTGTTTTTTTCGCACTTATACATCTTAATACCAGGTGTAAATGGGGCCTATAAGTCACCACAGTCATCTCTCTGGGTTTCTGTACTTTGCATGGACTTTATGTATCTGATTAAAGTGTGTACTTTTGTGACAAAGTATGTAATAAATATTGACGTACATACTGCAGTCTTTGCTCGTGTATTTTCAGATGCTGTTGCTCTGGAAGGTGATAACCCAGAGCATATTCAGTGGGTGTTCCAGAAGTCTGTAGAGAGAGCTGCTGAGTTTAATATCACTGGTGTCACCTACAGACTCACTCAGGGTAAATCCACACAGTCAGCCTGCTGTATCATAAGAGCTTTTTATAGACCATTTTCTAAGATGTTCATGTTGTTGTTGTTTTTTTTAAAATTTTTTTATTTCTTTCAGGTGTGGTTAAACTAATCATTTCTGCTGTTGCATCCACAAATGCAGTCATTGCTACAGACAGGAAAAACAACTCTTTTCCTCACTCTGTTTTTTCTTATCAAATCACCTTTTTGTTTCCTTATATATTCATGTGGATTTCATGAGATTTGAGTTGAGGACTAGTTTACTGTATATTGTCAAGTTTTAATTTATGTATTTTGTGCACACTGAATATTGTCCTATTTGTATGGATTTGTTACTTGCTGGTCTGTTGCATTGGAGACACTTTTTGATTGGACAAAAATAGTGTAAAAAATAGTGTGTAGTGCACGATGAGTCATCAATATTTTTTATCTGTTTTTGTGTGTGTGTGTGTGTGTGTGTATTTGATGCAGAGCTGGGATTGGCTGATGGACAGAAGTTACCTGTCACTGATGTCACCACACCTCAGACTGTCCTCTTCAAGCTAAACTTTACATCATAAACATGCACCATTAACCATGTACAAAAACTCTGATAAATGGCAAAGGTTCCTCAAACTCACTTGTGTAACTGTTTCTTTTGCAACATATACTGTACTGACTATTTCCATATATTTATACAAATATGTCACTTCATGTATTTAAAGCCTGTGTTAGCTTTGTACTTTAAAAATAATCAGAAACATTTTCTTTATGTTTTCTTTAATTTGTAACTAAACATTCATGAGGAATGTTGTCAGTTTTTTAAACAGTCCAAAAAACCTAAGGATAATTTAAGTTCTGCTAATAATTCTGCGTATGTCAGTAACATTTGAATTAAATGTAATTTTATTTGTTAGCATTTCAGTCCTTTTAAATGTGTTGTAAGTTAATGAATGTAAATGTTTTTCTTTTATATTTTTGAATGAATTTATAGTAAAAATCCTTTTTAACATTTATAAAAAAATTAATAAAATATTTGCCATATTAACTGATTTTAACATACTTCAGAACTGACCTAATTTGGTTAGTTATTGATTAGCAGACTTTTAATGATCATTTATAAAGTTTTCCTTGAGGAGGTTTTTGATAGTTGATGTGTGCAATGCATTTTGCAGTGTTTACTGCGTGAAGTCATTGTACAGGCCTGTAATCCTTTGTGAACGGGACAAAGAAAAATGAAAAGATTGGTTTCAGTACAGGTATTTGAGTCAGATGTACTTTTAATTTTTTTTTTTTAAGTGTTAAACCTTAAGGCCCATTTTCACAGACAACACTTAAGCCTAGTCCCTGACTAAAATGTCTGTTTGAGCTGTATTAACTCAAAGCGACTTGCACAGACTTATCTTAAAATAGTCATAGATTTAGCCTGTTCTGGATTAAACAAAGCCGATAGCAAGATGGGGGATTAGAACTACTCTAGGACTAAACTGAAGCTTAAATTAATCCTTCAAAGAGGCAGTTTTAACTTCTGCTTAGTACTGTTTGTGAGGGAGCATGGACTTTTTGGAATATCTAAATGAAGACCAACATGCACTACAGAGGCCAGCCAGATGAGTACTTGTGGATAGGAGTAATCCATTAAATTACTTTGAAATAGATTTTCGAGACCACTTTTATATGAACAAAGAAAATGCATTGGAGATAATACCTTTGCTTGAGCCTAGACTTTCCTCTCTGCCTCAAAGTGGGAGGCCTTTACCCAATTGTCTCCAAGTTCTGATCACTTTGAGGTTTTTGGCATCTGGAATCTTTCATTATGAAACTGGTGATTTGTGTGGTGCCAGTTAAGCAACTGTGTGTAAAATAGTTCACAAAGTCTGCAGGGCCATTTGTGAACTGAGGAATCTTTACATCAAGTTTCCTGATGCTGCTGGCCAAGCCAACTATAAAGTGCAATTCTATGAAAATGGGCACTTCCCAGGAGTGATTCGATGTATAGATGGATGTCATGTTCCCATCAACTCCTGATACTGAGTACAGAAACTGAAAGACCTGGTTTCCATCAATATTCAGGGTGTATCCACTCCTAATTTAGAGTTTTCAAACATTGTTGCCCGTTGGAAAGGTGCAACTCACGATTTAAGGATTTTTCCTCAACTCTTCATTGTGTGCTCAGTTTCAGAGAGGACAACATAATGGACTACTACTTGGTGACAGTAGATATGGTCAGAGTAAAGTTTTATTCACTCCATTCATAAATCCCACAACAGCTGAGCAGCAAAGATACAACAGAGCTCATATCCATAGGAGAGGGATGGTCGAGCGTATGTTTGGAGTATGGAAAAAATCTATTCCAGTGTTTATGCAATACACTTAGTTTCAAGCCAAGATGCTGCAAGGTGATCATTGCTACAGCTGTGCTGCATGACTACCTGAAGCAGCATTGCTGTCCTGATCCTCCAATGGAAGATCAAGATCAAGCAGATGTGCCCATGGCCGAGGCAGGCAATGATCAACGAGGACTTGCACACAGAGTTGCATTCACATTGCAGCACATCAACTAGATGAAATGCATTTCAATATGGAATGTATTTATTATGGCTTATTTTTGCTGTGATAATGTTTGTTCTGTACAAAATTCAAATAGTGTGCAGCAAAATTAAATAAGACTAAACCAAGGCTGGTTTAAAATGAAGTTTGTGGTGATTAAAATGCTCCCACTCATTAATATCCAAATTACAAAATATTTTTTACATATCATATTGTTCACCATGGCTGGTAATCACAATTGTCTCCTTATTGTATCTTTTTTTGGATCATACCTCTCTCTGCCAACTTCATATCCAGTTCAATCTGTAGAATTCTCATTTTCATTTTATGTTCTTCCTTCAAACATTTCATTTTATGCTCATGAAATTCTCTGGCTAACTTTTCATGCACGGTCATCTTGTTTATTCTCTGCTGAAAGGTGGTGGCAGCATCTTTTCTCAGGGATGCTGTAGCAGATGTGGAGGGTACACACTCATTGTGCACTGGCTCTTCCAACCTGTTCAGATTCTTTTCCTCTGGAAAAAGAACACTGTTAGAAGCACAAATAAACTCATATGGTCCTTAGAATGAAAGAATAAAGACTGACACAGACAGTGAAAAATATTTACCAAAGAAAGTAACCAATTTACTTTCTTTGGTATATGTACCATTTGTGCTCAGTTCTTCATCTGAACTGTCCAAATGGTCAATGTCTGGTATACCATCCAGGGGATGCTGGTGCTCTATTATTCCAGACAGCAAGTCACTCAATTCATCAGTCTTGTCTTTTTTTGGTGGTCCACCACCAGTAGTAAAATGCTCTCTTCTGATTGCTGCATTCTGTCTTTTTAAAGCCAGTTTAAGGTTCTACCACAGAGTTTATAAAAGGCAGATATCATTCAATATAAGTGATGTCACAAAAATATGAATAGGAGAAATGTGCAATACTCATAATAATGAAGATATCTCACCTGAAGTTGTTGTACTGTTCTTGTGGTTACATTTGCATTTGCATTGAATTCACTGCAAATTGCAGCCCAACCACTATTTTTCTTTTGCTCTATAGCAGTGGTATGGATTTTACTTTCAATAACTGGATGGTTTAACAACATTTCTTTTAGTAGCATTTTTTCATACTCACTAAAGTTTTTTGAACGAATTCTTTTTGCCTCTGCCATTGTTTTGTCTCAAGATTCACACCAGCAATAGTGTTTTCTATTCCATTCTGGGTTTTTATGAGCACCATTAGACCAACACCCAGGTGTTCTCATTTAGGCTTACTTAACTTACTCCAGGACTCTATAGTATCTGACTAACTAAGCCAAATTTAAACCACGTTCATGAAAGCTACTTAAATGTCCTTGTTTAACTAGTAAAAATTAAGGCCTAATCCTGTCTTAATCTAAGCCCTGTCTGTGAAACAGAACATCATACAATTGAAAACTTGAGTTTTTCTTTTCTTTATATTTTAGGTAAATGTGACAAATGTATATTATTTATCATGTAAATTTTTTATTTTTATTTTTTTCATGTAATGTTTAATGCACTTTTTGAAAGCTATGAGTAGGCCTTAATCTAGAATAGTTAATCATGGTTTAAAAAATGGCTTTCTGAAACACAGATTAAGTACCGATTACTAACACCTGGACAGGGTTCGGAGGGTTACTTTTGAAATGTATTCCACTACAGATTACAGAATACATGCTGTAAAATGTAATTTGTAATGTATTCCGTTAGATTACTCAAGGTCAGTAACGTATTCTAAATACTTTGGATTACTTCTTCAGCACTGGTAGATTTTTTCACTTGTTTTGACTATAAAAACTCTGCCAGTACAGTAAGACAAAATACACATGTTAAAAATACATTCTCTGAAAAACCTAAATATCTTATGCAGTGTTGTTTCTAAAACAGGACAAATCAAACTGATCTTGTTTTAAGGATTTTTTGAAATTTTTTACAGGAAAACAATACAAAAATTATTATCAAGAATATGATTTTTGCCCTAATATCAAAGATCTTACTAGAAAAAAGAAATTATGATCCAACGTGAATTTTCTTGATAAAAAAATATGATCGTGCCTGGTAACGTGCATGTAAAATGGCCAGAAATAGCATTTTAGCTTAGCGTAAAGCTGACAATTTACACAAGGTTTCTTTCTATTTCTTCTGCTCCAAACTTCAAACTTACTTCTCTGTCTGCTCGTATGAATGTAACACATCATAAGAAAGTGTTTCACCGCTGTTCAAATGCACTTTGGATCGCTTCATTTATATGAATACATTTTTCCATCTAAAAGGACTAAATATTAAATGAAACAAATGACAATAAAATGCAAAGTAATCTCTTCAGTAATCAAAATACTTTTTGAATGTAACTGTATTCTTATTACCAATTATTTAAATTGTAACTGAAGTGGAATACAGTTACTTATATTTTGTATTTTAAATACGTAATACATTTTACATGTATTCCGTTACTCCCCAACCCTGCACCTGGACTATGGAGTCCTGAACTAAAGTAAACAATCTTAATTTAAAACCACATGTGCTAGTCTGAATTAGCTGGGACGAGGTCACCTATAAAACATGGAATGGACCCAGAAAAGCCTAAAATTGTATGAAACTGGAGAAGCAAATCCAAGGGAAACAATGGCAGCAGAAAAGAGACTGAGATCAAAAAACTTTACTGAGCATGAGAAAACAATTTTAAAGCAAATAGTTTCAAGACACCCTATCACTGAAAATAAACTGCACACATCAGATGTGGAATCAAAGAAAAGGAATGCCTGGAAATCTATTTGTAAGGAATTCAATGCAAATGAGCACACATCTACAAGAACAATACAACCACTTCTGGTAAGAATCATCAGTACATGAAATTATGACAAGTACATATAGAAGTACATTTTACTTTGCCATTTCTTTCTCTCCTTTCAAACTTTGTCTTGCTTCTGTGTCATCTGATGTGAGACATCATCTAATTTAATCTGCATTTATTTGACCATATATATGAACTGTTTTTGTTTCAAGGAGAAAGTCATATGGACCGAACTGAAGGGTTGCAAGGCGGTTTACCCTCCACATCCTCAGAAGCAAAAGTGGCAGTGTCTGCCAGTACTGGACACCAAAACAAAAGAATCCTTATTCATGAAAGGCTGGCTATTGAATTTCACAAACATAAGTTAAAGTATCTTAAGGAGGAGCATGAAATAAAAATTAAGATACTGCAAGTAGAACTGGACATGAAGGGGAGAGAGATGCAACTATCTCAAATGTCACATCAAGACATGAATCTGTGAAATAAATATTGTTTTATTAACTCATGTTGGATGTTATGGTTTCTGTTTCTGTAACATACCAGACAAAATATAAACTTTTACTTTTAATATATATTTGATTTGCTCATTACATGTGAAAATGTATCTGATCCGAGCAGAAGGATGAAAAGGTAAATGTAAAAAATATCTACTTAAAGTGGCACAATGCAAAAGCATCTCTGTATGCAAGTCCTTCTCTGGGGTCTGTTGTAAATGGTGGTACATCTGGATAGTCATCCTCTTCTATTGGAGGATCTGGGCATCCATGCTGTTTCAGATGGTTGTGAAGAACAGATGACAGTGCAGTATCTTCTTGGTTTGAACCTAAGTGTTTTCCGAAGGCACTAAAAACAACTCTTCCAAACATGCGCTCTACTAGACCCCTAGTGCGCATATGAGCCTGGCTGTAGCGCCATTGCTCAGCTGTTGTTGGGCGCAAGTATGGTGTAAACAAAAAATTAATCTGTGCATACCCACTGTCACCAAGCAATACTCCATTGTGATCTCCTCTGTCAAACTGAGTATCCGAGAATCATGAGTTGAACCTTTCCAACATGCAACAATGTTTGAAAACTGTAACTGGGGAGTGCATACACCTTGGACATTTACCAGTTCTTGCAATTCCTGTACTCCTCAGCATCTGGAGTATGGATAATATGGGTTCCGCCTTTGCAGCCTGAGAAGTTCCCATATTCATGGAATTGTACCTTGTAGTTAGCCTGGGTTGTAGCATCAGGGAAGATTATGTAATGTCCTCTTAATTCACAAATGGCCCTGCATACGCTGTGATTGACTTAAAATACTGTTGTTTCACTGACACCACATAAATCCCCGGTTTTCTGTGAAAGGTGCCACATGCCAAAAACCTTTAATTTATGAGCACCTGGAGACAAACTGATACAGGCCACCCTTTTTGGGTCACAGTTGAAAGCCTGGGTTCTAAAATTGAAATAATCACCGCAGCTTTTAGTTTACGCATTCGAAAACGATCTCGAAAACTAATTTCATCAAAATGTTGCAATAGGTCACTTCTGTCAGCAAGAACTTGTCTAGCTGGTGCTACACGTTGATCTTCATTGACATAGTCCAAGTAATCCATGTGTCTTCTTTGACAAACGACATTAATCTGAAGTTAATCCTGCCTCCTGGGAGGTTTAATTTAAGCCTCAATTTAGTCCTGGAGTAGCTCTCCTTCAGGAAATCAGCATACTAAATTCAGAACTAGGCTAAGTCTAGGACTATTTCAGACCATGACTAAGAAAGTAGATTTCTGTTAATCTGGTTTAAAAGGCCGTTTTAGTCTAGGACTAGGCTTAATCGCTGTCAGGGAAACTGCCTGAATGTTTAAATTATATAAAATTAGCCTATATTATGGTAAGAATGTTGGGCGGATTACTTATGAACTGTAATCAGGTACTGATTACAAATTACATGACAAAAAATGCAATCAGTAATGTTATCTCATAGATTACATTTTTGTAGTAATCTAATCCTATTACTTTTGGATTACTTTCAACCTAATTCTATTCTATGTCACATGCTTTTGAGTAGGATTATCATTTTAACATAAAAGTACAAAAAGGAAGAACATGTATTCCATTTTTTTATTTCTAACAAAAAGAGCATCACAAAAAGAGCTCTTTCTGACATTTTTAAAAAGTGCATTAAACATTACATGAATGAAAATCTAACAGCAATGACAGAGCATGGCAAAAGTTTATAATTAAAAAAACTGAGACATAAAGTTAATTTTAAGTGCATAAAACGTGTGTTTTGGGTGCAAATAATGATCGTTCTTTTTTCTTTTTGTTATGGTTTTCTTGCAACTCTTTAATTTTCTATGGACTGATAATATGCAATTCCCTCAGTGGAGAGTATGGGGAGGCGGTGTGCTGTTTAGTGACTTTGGTGGTTAATAATGAGCCGCGTTGGATTGATCGCCATTACAAGCAATAGTATAATCCTGCAATAGATGAGGCTGCAGTTTTAGGACCGCCTTTCTAGGACCCTAGTTTTTTGTGACAGCGCACCTATCGAATTGGCTGACCGAAAAAGTGCAACCAAGGCAGTATTCCCACCAAATACTAACGACTTATAGTTTTAAAGGTTTATTCCACCCAAATACTACTTTCTGTCTTGCAATTCCACTTGGTTGCTAAGAGCTGCATGACTCCTGAGAGAAAGACAGAGAGAGAGAGAGAGAAGTGAATGAAATAAGGAACATTTACTTTAAAGGTGCAGTATGTAAGAATCAGAAACCCTTGTTATTAATGACACCTGCAGCCAGCTACCTGTTGCTCATGCTCGCACTGGTGCACACATTCCATAGGGACGCGAGCAAGATGACAAGATGAACATACAAAGAGACAACGTGATTCACTGGCATCATGCTGACAGATGAGGTAGCATAATTAAAATTACACAGTTATGATTGTTTTACTACAATAGTTGAGACTGTATATTATATTTGACTCGCCAGTGCTGGAACAGGGCTAAAACAAAGTGTGGATATAGGTCTGACTATGCAAGACTGTAGTTTGAAGTAATCACTTTCCTTTGCATGATACATTGACTGCATTTATACAATAACCTATGTCGACGTTAGCTAGCTAGCCAGCTTTATCAATAGCTGTTAGCTAAATTTAGTGGATGATGACAGAAGCTGTTTATAAAATAGACTGTACATTACAAATATGTTGACACAACTCAGTATTGATGTGATTCCATCACAACTGTCATTTTGAGATATCGATGCGCTATTGTTTTATAATAATAGATTGTATATATTTTCTGTATAACCAAGTTACGTTGCACTAATGACTGGAGCTTTCTGCATTATCTTGAACATTGTCTAGCATTCATTTCATGTGTTATTGTAGTTTAGCTAAAATTACACAGATCAATCCTTATGGAACTATATTTCACATGCTTTCCAGTTATGTAAGCTTACCTGTCCAATAAGAAGAACGCCAATTCAGGTCCCTTCAGGAATCAAATGCCCTGCCGATGTTCACTCTAGTTTTCGCTCGGAGTTTGTGTAGGAGTAGGTGTTGTGCTGGGAGCTGGACATTTGCTGGATTCCATCTCTAAGATAACATATCCTAGTGTTGCAGTTTGTTGTCGCTGTTGAATAGCGGAAGAGAAGCACTCGGGAGCACGCATAAACGTCACATCCTTTGGATTTTCCTGGCAAAAGCGACCCGATCCCTTCACATAATAATCAGTCTACAGGCTTTAATAGGCAACCTAGGAAGTCCGGGAAGGGCTCGTTTTTTAAGCTGCGTTACAAGCCGTTCACACATTGGCAAAAAATGGGCAAATATTACATGAAAATGGTTACATATTACACCTTTAACATGTTCAATTCTGTAATTTCAATTTTCAGGTTTAAAAGAGCTTAATGACCTTTCAAAATTAAAAATACTCCTAGTAGAAGGAGACAGGGCATATCTTGCTGCCCAATATGCATCAACATGCCACAACCTGAGGGACAGTGAATGATCAGGACACACAGAGCACATGCATGCATCCACACACAGTAATAATTAATATTACTGTTAATGTGTACTGTCCAAAAATTTGGACAAATTGTATTTTGTTGCTTTGGCAACACTGTTTCTTGAAACTTTCATGTCAATAAAGCCCCTTTGAATTGACAACAATTTTTTTTTATAGAAAGTGAGAGAGAGAGAGATGCAAGAAATCCAAATAGAAATAACATGATATTGACATCTGACTTTTCCTGACCCATAAATATTCAAACCCCAGATTGCGAAGTATGTAACATTCATTTCCTCAATTGTTTGTCTATCCCTCTACTAAATTCCTCCTCTTCACTGAAATAGTAAAAGAAGAACATAATCACTGCTGGGTTAACTAAAGGAATAGTTCACCCAAAAATGATTATTTATTCACCCTCAGGCCATCCAAGATCTGAGTTTCTTTCTTCATCAAAGCAGAATTTAAGAGTTTTAGGATTTCATTTCAGGCCGCCTCCTTTAAACAATGCAAGTGAATGTACTCCATTTTTTGACGGTCCAAAATGCATATTTAGGGTGCATCAAAATAATCCACACGACTCCAGTCGACAAATAAAGTTCTTCTGAACCAAAACGATTGATTATTTTTAGAAACAAAACAATACTTATATATTTTTAACTACAAATGTTCGCTTCCGTACATCTCTGTGATGTGCGCTCATGAGAGGGATGACGTAAGCTCGTTGGTAAGGTCACGCGTCACGTGGAGGAGGAGACAGGAAGCGCGTCATTGTTTACAAGAGAAACTTGGGCTGTGTCTCGTTTCGAAGGCTGCATGCTAGGTAGGACGCGTCCTTTGAAGGCTGCAGTATACCGAGTGTCCTCCTTTAAACAAATATCGTTTAAAGGAGACGGCCTTCGTAGGACAAACGGAAACGGAACGTAACATGGTTGCTATGACAGCACGTCACTCTTCAACAAGCACGAGTGCTTCGAGTGAGAAGGGAACAAAGTCCCTTTAGAAGGGAATGTATGAGATCAATTTTAGGAGCGTTATAATGATGTAAAGACAAAAGAAAATAGATTTTTCATGTGCAGTTTTAGTCTAATACATTATTTTAATTATGTATTAATATAATTATACATATTATATACTCTGCACCCATCTACTGAGGTACTTCAACTTGGGAATTAACATTACTTGCGTTTGAACATCATATTTACGGGCAAATTGGCGTCATTTTTTTTTAAGACATTTCCGTTGAAGCAAAGAATTGTGGGTTGTGAGTGCCCATGAAGGATACACCTCATGCATCCTCCGAATTCCTGTGAAAGAAGGTCGAATTTGAAGTGTCCTACTCGCTTTTATGAAACAAGACACTCTCGATGACGTATGCAGCCGACAAATGCGACCTCTGGAGGACGCAGCCTTCCAAACGAGACACAGCCGTTCACAGACCAAAACAGTCTAAAACAATTTCAAAACAATATAAAACAAAACAAAATCATTTTCAGATAATAAAAAAACATTACTGCAGTAAATAACCAACCTTTATTTCGGAGCAATGCCATTGCGTTATCTACTTGTGTTTGTTCTTTAGCAGAAATATATAGACTATATGACTGTCAGGAATTCAAGCCACACATGTTGTAGTTAGTGAAACCAAGTGTCCTTTGTGTGAGACTTGACAGTGAAGTGGCGTGAAGGTGAGATATTTATGCAGGCAGTGATAAGCGAGTGAATTGAGTGCAGGTGTGGTGAATTAGAAATTGGGTGATGAGGAACGGAGCGCTGAGGGAGGTGCAGAGCCCGAGGGAGGCGTAACAATGACAAAGGTTTCACACATACCTGAGTTCGCTGGAAAAACAGCACGGGCACAGCCGATGAATTCAGATATCGATCCTTTGTTTCTTTCGATGGTCTGAAATCCTCAGGGGTAAAATGTTCACTGCACACCCTCCAATATTTGAGAGAATGTAGGGGTGTACTGATATCCAGGTTCAGCGTGATATGCCAGAGCTTCAATCGATCATGATCACGTATAGGCAATTGATGAAAAGTTAATATTTTTCCCGGCGTGCATTTTCTTTGGGGCTTCTGAAGGAGGAAGCATCCAGGATACACACCAAATGACCATTTTGAACAATGCACTTATACAAATACAAATCTACAGCAAAGACAATTTAACTTTTGTACAGCTCTCCTTCTCTTGTAGACAATGACGCGCTTCCTGTCTGCTCCTCCACGTGATGCGTGACCTTACCAACGAGCTTGCGTCATCCCTCTCATGAGCGGGCCTCACAAAGATGTACGGAAGCGAACATTTGTAGTTAAAAAGTATATAAGTATTGTTTTGTTTCTAAAAATAATCAATCATTTGGGTTCAGAAGATTGGATTATTTTGATGCACCCTAAATATGCATTGTGGACCGTCAAAACATGGAGTACATTCACTTGCATTGTTTAAAGGAGGCGGCCTGAAATGAAACCCTAAATATCTTAAATTCTTTTTTAATGAAGAAAGAAACTCAGATACATCTTGGATGGCCTGAGGGTGAATAAATTATCAGCAAATGTTCATTTTTGGGTGAACTATTCCTTAAATTGCTAAGTTGGTTTAAGATGGGAGGCTAGCTGGTCTCCCAGCCTGACCAGCTAAAAAGTGGGTAAAACCCCTCTAAAACCAGCCAAATGACCAGCCTGGCCAGGCTGGGTGACCAGCTTAAGCCAGCCAAAGAGCTTAGGCTGGTTGTAGCTGGTCTTTTCAGCAGGGTTGTCTGCCATTCTTGTGCTATCTGCTGGCTAGCTCTAGCAATGTGTCCGCCAAGCCTTGTGGAAGACTCCGGTGACGCACAATGAGTACATGGGCAGAGTGCATGCAGGTAGGCGACCAATCAATTCTTTCGTACCAAATGAAATGATTGGACGGGCTTTTTACAGGCCTGTGACTGCCATAGATAACAGATTTTTTTACTTTCATTATCAGAGCACTTGATTTATTGATTGCCGTCGGGATGTAAAGAGACTTTAAACAAATATAACAAAAATGCTTCTGGAATACATTGCTTATTCTAGCGTTAAATGTCAGTTACATTAAATATATACATACATTTAAGATAAAGATACAATAAATGGGCTGCATAGTTAAATGATACGTCTGTAGAAAATATTCCTAACAAAGGCCCTGTGTGAATCTTTACTAAGAGTTAGTCTGTATTGATGAGAAAATGTGAACATTGTCAAAGTACCACCAAATGCTGCTTAGCTCCCTGTGACTGTACAATGAAGTACACCAGTCTCTTTTCCTCTGCAGTGCGGTCAATGACAGCCTGCATGTGGACTTGAACTTCCTCAGTGATGGGACTCTGTCATCTTGGCACTCTGTATACTGGCTGAAGGGTTCCCTGGAGCAAGCTTCTGGCCTCATCAGTCCAGAAGGCAAACCTCTGGCCATGCCTTTCAAACAATAACAACAAGATTAATCTAAAGTATTGCATAGGAAAAAGCTATGGCATTGGTGCACAACTGACATACATAAATACTCTCAACAGAGACTGCCATCCAGAGTCTTACATCTCTTGTTACTAATGGTCTACTGATAACATTAACTTAATGTAATCAACAGATGTTTGTGGACATGAGGGCGTGGTTGAGCGCCTGTCTGGGGAGAGAGAAAGTGGTAAGGACAACCACCTGAGATGAATTGTTACTAATTACTGTTTCTATTTGCATTGAGATTCGGGGGAGATAACAGACGGCCCAGCCGCAGAGAGAGGGACAGGCCAGTGACTACGTGTCTGCTACCAGAGTGTTTCATATAGAGTGTTGTGCTGAAAAGCGGACTTGTCATATCCTTTATGCTGCAAAGCTGACTTTTGGTTTTGAGTGTGAAGCTGCAAAGCATTTTTCTATTATTTTGTCAGCTATTAATCAGATAATAGTGTGTGACATGACAAACAATTAATATTTGTACTAATTAGCTTACCATTTTGTCCTGGATAGGATTCCATTCTTTTTCCCAGGGCTTAAATGTCGCTGAGTAGCCAAGGGCCGCTGTCGGAGGCACTGCCTCTGCTGAAACTAAAGTAGAAAATCATAATGAAGATTACCAGACATGTCAGTGCATGTTTAAAAAAGTGAAACCATCAAATGAAAAAAGTTCTTGGTCCTGATATGCTATAAACCTCCTGCCATACAGAAAAACAAAATTAAGAACGTGACAAGACAAGAGCACCATGAGTCCCCCCCCCCCCCCCAATTACTCACCAGTTGGTATATCAATGTCAATTGGACCAGGTTGAACAGTGGAGGATGTCTCTGAGGATACTGGATTTGCTAAAAATATAAATAAATACTTCATAAATACACTACAGTGAATAATAATGTGCTGTATTTATAATAGAATTGCATAGCAAATTGAAATTTTACATAGCAAATTTGAAAAGTTACCCAACACTGCCTAGCTGTGGCTGTTCATTGCTACCTTGGTTTCAAAAGCCTTTTTTATGTTTTCCAGTCATTGTTTGTTTTTGTGAATGTTGTAATGGTGGATGATATTCCTCATGAGGAACAGATGGGATGATGGTAAAGCCATGTTTAAGAAGTAAATATTTTTTTTTTTCATTCTTGTGAACAGCTGTTCTGCTACTTGACTGTTGACTTTTCTGGCAAGTTGAGGGACCAGGCCAAGCTTCCGCAGGGCATCGCGGGCATCCTTTGTATAATCCTCATGGAATTGGTCATACAGAGCATAATGCTCTGCTGAACCGGTTGTTGGATGGCCATCACAGTCTGGGACCAGTTTCTTGCAGTTCAGCCAAGGTAGTGACACCTTCAGTTTTCCATCTTTGGCTTGTGCTATGTTGTCTGGAGTTGGGGCCCTTAACCGTCCTTCAAATGGTTTGAAGGGCAACTTTTCTGGTTCTCTGAGATTCATATGTGTTGCTAATCCACATGCTAAGTCATATATTACAATATTTGGTATGTGTTTCCAAGAAAGCAGGATGTCTGTGAAGTCATGTGGGCTTTCCACTCGAATGTTACACTTTATACTGTATACAATGCTGCACGGGCACATAATCCAAAAGTGGAAGTTGGTGGAACTGCAAATGGATTGTGTTGGTGACCTTTGGAAATAACAAAACACAAGAAATATGTCAATACATCTTGATCTTGACATATTGATAAATGTAAACATGTTATTGGTTCTATCTCCATGTGTTAGTTCATTTGTCACACAATTCTGCAGTCATTGAAAAGGTGTAACATGTTTGCTAATTGCTTGATAATCTTGGCTTGCATTACTTGTTACAAATCCTCAACCGATCCTCTCCACTGAAAGTGCCACCCAAAAACGTTCCATATCAACCTCTCCAATGAATCCTCTGGAGGTAGTGCAAGGTCACTTACTAAAGAAATAATGTGAAAACATTACACAAAAAGTAAATTCTGAGAGTAATCCGGTTGGTAATTAACATCTAAATCAGTCTATTCCATGAAAGCATTCTTACCTGACAAATGGAAGGCTCCCTTCTTATGGAGGTCCATGATGACCACTGGTAGATGATCACCACAGATCACATAAGAATACTGGTAATCATGTTCTGTAAGTGCTTCAAAGTGAAGATACCCATGGAGAACTGTATCAGCTGAGGGGAACTGTACCCCTGTAGTCAATTCCAAATACTCTAGCACTAAGATCACTGCAGTATGGATCTAGGGGAGAAACATAATAATGAAAAACCAAATGTACTGTAAAAATGTAGTTGTACATTTGTACATTTACCCAATAAAAAGGATTCATTCACATTATTATACTTTTTATACTTCAATTAAGTTAGATCAAAAATTACCTGTAGCATGTTCTTTGTGGTTAGGCATAAAGGGAGATCAAGGAGTATCCGGTCATAAAATTGTGTAGGCCGTCTTTCCACACTTGGTACCGGTAGTGGGTTCCACATTGATGGCAAGATTTACAATAGGTAGAGACATCTGGAAATCCAAAGATTCAACAAGAATCACAGTACAGTTTACAACACATTGAATGATTACTGAAAGTAGACCAAATCTGCCACAGTAGATTGTAATAATATATCAACAGATCGATATCACTGGCCTACCTTGAACAATTGGAGTTGGTGAGGTTTTTGGCCTTATGTGTAATGAGGACTGGGTCACTCAGGGGCACATTACCTGGGCAGTGCTGGCAAATCATCTCCTGTGGAATGAGGTGCCTTGGGTATTCTTTTTCCACTGATGGAAGCCAGTAATGTTCTGGCAGAACAGCAGGTGACTTTGTGTACTTCAGAATATACTGGACCATACGTCTTTTGGTCATCTTTTGGTGGATACAGTATGTTAGATCAGCCTGTTGTTGTTAGGAATTCCACCTCCTCATGCTCCAGACTTTCCTGAACAGTTCACGGTACGTCTGAAATAAGTACCATTTTGCTATATATTTGTGTGGGCATGAAATCTTTGTCCTTGCACAGTGCCATGAATTATTTTTTGTGTTGGACGACACCATGACTCTTCCCAAATGACTGTAATATGAAACTGTGGGCTCATAAATGGAGATGTATTTCTTTGACTGATGGGTTCCAATTCTGGAGTATACAGATAGAGGTACATGGTTGCCGTTGGCAAGGTTTTGCAGATCAATGCAGACCTTCTTTTTATCCTCGCCAAACCACTTGCTGTTCACCATCTCAGTAAGTGTTTCTTCATGAAGTACAGGAGAGGAGGCATAGGATGTACAATATGTTACTGGTTTGAGGTGTATGCATTGATATGCTTTCAACCCACTCCTACATGCAAACTCCATGTTCACCTGGCACTCATTGGATTCACAGGAAACATGTTGATTTTCCCCCCATACTTTAGTTTCAACATGCAGAGGTGTACTGGTACCATGAAAACATTTGTGGACAGTATAGCCTCCATTCTCAGGATCTATATATTCACTCTAAAGGTGGGAACTTGCTGTGATGTTTGCCTGTGTGCTTTCTTTCTATGTGCCTTTTCAAATATTTTTTTTTTTCATGAGAAGCTGGCATATGGGAAATTTTTTCTGTAGTACTGGCTTCACATGGACCCTTTGCATCTGTCTACTTGGGGTGGTTGGCCCAGTGAGGGTTGTTGGAGCTGGAATGTTGGGAGTTGTTGGAGCTGGAATGTTGGGAGTTGTTGGAGATGGGATTGTGGTGGTTGCTTTAGCTGGGATGGTGGGGGTTATGGCAGGGTGCTTCTCCTTGCACAAACACAGGTGGTTAATGAAGTCCGGATTACGTGACAGCATTGACTGGCAGTGGATGCAGTGGTAATGCCACTGTGGTCGGTAATCTAACCCACTTCTGTGAATGGTATACCCTAAAACATAAGAACATAGAACTGTAGTATAATTATGATCATATTATTTAAAAGTGTAAATTATGAATACTCAAAATCTGAATCGAGTATCTGGTTACCAAAAAACAAATCAGAAATTGTTTTGATTCATTGCTCAAATGGAACTGATCATAATATTCAGGCTGCTTTTAATGCATAGACACATTGGAACTCCATTTGCATTTCCCAAGAGAATGTTTGCAAACTTTACCTTCATGTAGAACTGCATGATTGAAATGACTCTCTAAATGGGTTCTGACCTTGCTCAACTTTGTTGGGTGGAACAAAGCTGAACTACAGAATGGGCAGTGGAAGTCCTTGCAGCATGTGGTGCATCTCTTCAATTCGGGCAAGGATCTCCCTTCTTGGATTGTTATATGCATTTTGAAAAAGAGAGAGCATAATTGGTCAAATTGAACATTTTGAGATCATTTCACAGACATAAATTAGGCCTAAGCCTAGTACTGGACCAAAATACTTTTTGAATCTTCTGTCCTTCATTGAGCTTAATCTGTGTCCATGAAATCACTTCATATAGGCTATACAGTACATGACAGAATCTAACACGTGGTAACCATGGACTGTATGTGGTGTAGGCCTGTAGAATAGACCTACATAATAACTGACTATTAAAAATGACAAATGTCTCATTCAACATTACAAAACAATGTCAAAATGAAGAGATGGGCTGATAACACATTGTGGGGTAAACAGGCAGTCAGCACAGTTTAATTATTAAGATTAATTAAACTTAATTAAAATGGTAAAACAATGAGTATTAAACAAGCTTTCACACTGAAGACAGTAGGCTACTGCTGATTTAATGTAGCTGACAGACACAGATCAAATCGACAGATCAAATCGACATGCTTTTATCATCTTTTAAAGTTTAATTAATATGCTGGCTAGAATTAATTATCATAGTCATTGTCAATTATCATAGTCAATTATCAAAGTCAACACATAGTTAGGCTTGCCAAAATCATGCTACAGTTTCATTAAACAAATAAACAAATAGGCTAACAGTTCGTTTTGCATCAGGCTATCAGAAGCTAATGATTGTTTGTAGTGCCTTTAAGACAATAGTTAGACTTTGCTGTCCAGTTCAAGACACCACAATTGTTTTTAACGTTAAACAAATAAAACTTGATTCACATTCAGTAATCACACTCTGATTGTCGTCCATCTTGTATTAGTGCCATATTGCTAGAAATGCGGTCCTAGGACTGCGGTCCTGAATCTGCAGCCTCCTCTACTGCAGGATCATGATACTCATTACAAGAGCGGCTCCACTGATTAATAACAGCACAACTTTCTCTATCTCTTTATTCCTGTCATTTAGCTGGGTAAAACTTGCAATAACACAAAGACTTTGATGATATGACATCATAATCACTTTTTGTTATTAACCATTTTTATTGATTCCATTCACAAATTAAATAAACATAACAGAAAATACAGAATCAAATTATATAAATTAACCCCCCCACCCATCTCACCTGACACAAACATGCACCCCAGTGGTCATAATTATTTAGAACATAAAAAAAAAAAAAATTAAAAAAAGTATACTTTCAAAAAACAGTAATGCACACACACATTTAAAACTACAAATCCCTCTCCACTACCCCTCCCCGAGAACCTCCCAAAAGGCCAAATATCTACCCCACTTTCTGTTAAACAAATCCCATTTTCCCAGCCTTCTATATGCCACCTCCTGGAATGCCGCCACCCTGCCCATCTCTGTGCATCACTCCTGAAATGAGGGTGTTCCAGCCGACTTCCATCCCCTAAGAATGATCCGTCTTCCAAACATAACTCCAGCTAGGACCCAACTTTTTATATATCTATCCCCTATATTAATGACCGCCCCATTGCCTAAAATACAGAGTCTGGGGCAAAATGAAAATTGAATGTCCAATATGTCACACATAAAACTCTGAACCCTCAACCAAAATTTTTGGATCTTAACACACCACCACATGGGTTGTGTCCCCTGATTGGCATCGCCAGCAGGTGGGTGTGTCTTTAAGATCAAGCCTATACAATCTAGAGGGGGTCCAATAGAATTGATGTAAAATCTTAAATTGCATAAGGCGCACCCTTGCATCTCTAGATGTAGACTTGACATTTTTTAGAATCCTAGCCCACACTTCCTCCTCCAATACCAAGTTTAAATCTTTCTCCCATAATCTCTTGACAGAAGTTAAAGCTCCGTCCCCCAGACTCAGAATTAACACGGAGTAATACACTGATGCCTCATGACCTTTTCCAAAAGCAGTAATCACCACTCCCACAGTATCTGCCGCTTTAGGGGGGTGTATGCTACTCCCAAAAACAGAACAGAGCAGGTGGCGCAGCTGTAAATACCTAAAGTGAGATCTGGGAATCCTAAAATGTTAAACCATATTTTCAAAAGATCTCAACACTCCACTCTCATATAGGTCACCGAGCGTATTAACCTCCCTCACAATCCACTCTGACCAGCAGAAATAGGACTTATTAAAACATAATTTTGGGTTCAGCCATATGCTCGAGGCAACATTTAAATAAATGTCTGAAATAAACACACTGGACACTTTTGTACATATCGAGTGCAAATGGGAGATAACAGGGTGTAACTTAACTTCTCTGGTTAGTTTGATAGAAAGGATTTGCAATGGCGAAATAGGGGCAAGAACTTCCTGTTCAATAGAAAACCAGGGAGGGGCTCTTTCAGGTGGAAGCGTCCAATGAGCCTGTGACACTGCCACATTAGGACAATACTTATACATGTGCAATCAGATATTTTACCAAAAAGAAAAATGAGAAAAGGGTAAATTACTGATAAAAGTGTGTATATGTTTAATTTAGTATTTGCTATTATGTCCTAATTTAAGTTTCATGAACTTCATGAAGTTTCATTTTCATAAACTGTTAAATGTGAGTTGGGTTGACATAACATTATATCATTGCTGTAATTTATATTATATTTCTGAGGATTATTTAATTGTGGGAAAAGCCAGGGACTTGTATATTGTACTGACTTCCTGTAGAGGGAAGGAGGACTTTTATTTTGATGGTAGAGCCACCTGTAAAGGAAGGCCTACCAGAGTACCAGGGGAGTCAAGGAGAGCACATGGGATTTTCCTAGTGCTAAATATCTGGAGGATTACCTGTTTTGGGGACCTTTGGCCAGATAATACTTTTCTCTTTTTTGGAACTCTTTTGTGAAATACTGGCTCACGGATATCCAAAAGAAGAAGGTTTTTTTTTTTTTTGTTTTTTTTTGACCACACTACTTGTTTGTTTGGATTATTATTTTTCTGTTTGGAGGACCATTTCATTCAAGGATTACAGACTCTGTGGAGAATTAGTTTGGGGAATATTTCATTTCATTTCATTTCATTTTGTTGGACTCTGGACTATTTTTCACTACTCTGCTGGACATTAAAAGATAAGTGTTTGTTTTGTTATATTGCTATGATGTGTTTGCTATTTTGATTGATGCTTATGTTCACAATATTAATTTCCTGTATAAGAGTGGCATTTTATGTTTGTGGATTAGAAATACAGTTTAGAGTTTTTTTTTTTCCTCAATCTTTTTGTGGTGACTTTTGGTTTATCCATTTTAGTAAGCTTAATATGTTACAAACCAAATGTCTGAGACTGAATGCATAATAATAAAACAATCTTGTGTAGGCCTAGCCCACCTTTGTCAATCGGCCTATGTAACTTATTGAAATGTAATCTGGGACGTTTACCATTCCAAATGAAGGACTTCGCTATGTTATCAAATTGCTTGAAATAAGAGAGAGGGACATCTATAGGGAGAGATTGTAGCAGGTAATTGAATTTTGGAATACAATTCATTTTAATAACATTATCCTTCCCAATCATAGATAAATGTAATGAAGTCCACCTGCCCACATCGCTCAAACCTTTTTATTAAAGGGTCAAAATTAACTAACTAAATCACACATTTGCTGGGAATAAAATACCCAAATACTTAATGCCCTGTTTGGGCCACATGAAGGCGCCCTGCTGAAAAGCCGTTACTGGGCAGTAAGCTGTCAGAGCCAAAGCTTCGGATTTAGACCAATTCACTCTGTATCCTGAGAACTTGGAAAAGGAATGAATAATTCTGTGGAGGCAAGGCATAGATCTAGTTGGGTCGGAGACAAATAATAAAATATCATCTGCATAAAAAAAAAGCTTATGCGCCCCGCCACCACCCCTGGAAAATCATCCTCCTTTCTTATCGTGGCTGCTAATGGTTCCAGAGCAAGACAGAACAATAATGGGGAAAGAGGGCAACCCTGCCAGGTGCCCCATCCAGAGTACAATAATCTGAAATTAATCCATTTGTTTGAACTGCCGCTACCGGGTGTCTATAAAGTAACTTAATCCACCCAATAAAAGTATTCCTGAACCAATACATTTCCAAAATCTTAAAAAGATAATCCCATTCTACCATATCAAACACCTTTCTCGGCGTCAAGTGAGATGGCTGTGACCGGAGTCTGTTCATTCGCCACTGACCACATGATATGGATGAAACGCCTAATGTTATCAGAAGAGTTACAGCCCCGAATAAACCCCACCTGATCTATATGTATAAGAGATGTCATAACTGGAGACAGATATGGACAGCCACAGGCGCCAGTGAGAGACACTCGCAGACACTTTGGCCGAAGACAGTCATAATCCCACAGATGGTACTTTTGCATCAGTGACTCCTCAGCCAAGCACACACATCAAGAGACAATGACTGGCACTATGACTGGTGAGAGGTACTGGCTGGCACTTGGGTTGAAGACAGACACTGGCAGGTTCTTTGGCTGGAGAGAGACACTGGCAGGTTCTTTGGCTGGAGAGAGACGCTGACAGTCACTCTGGCTGGAGACAGACACTGGCAGTCACTCTGGCTGGAGACAGACACTGGCAGTCACTCTGGCTGGAGACAGACACTGGCAGTCACTCTGGCTGGAGACAGACACTGGCAGTCACTCTGGCTGGAGACAGACACTGGCAGTCACTCTGGCTGGAGACAGACACTGGCAGTCACTCTGGCTGGAGACAGACACTGGGAGGCACTCTGGCTGGAGACAGACACTGGGAGGCACTCTGGCTGGAGACAGACACTGGGAGGCACTCTGACTGGAGACAGACACTGGGAGGCACTTTGGCTGGACAGAGACACTGGCAGTCACTCTGGCTGGAGACAGACACTGGGAGGCACTCTGGCTGGAGACAGACACTGGGAGGCACTCTGGCTGGAGACAGACACTGGGAGGCACTCTGGCTGGAGACAGACACTGGGAGGCACTCTGGCTGGAGACAGACACTGGGAGGCACTTTGGCTGGACAGAGACAATGGCTGACACTTCAGCTGGACAGACATTGGCAGGCTTTGGGGCTGGTGAGAGACACTGGCTGGCACTCTGGCTGTACATACATTGGCTGGCACTCTGGCTGGAGACAGACAGTGGCAGGGGCTTTGGTTAGAAAAAGACACTGGCAGACAGACACTGTGGCTAGACACAGACACTGGCAGGCACTGGGTGTGGTAAAAGATACTGGCAGGGACTCTGGCTGAAGACAAACACTGACACAGTCACTGTGGCTGGTGAGAGACACTGGCTGGTACTTGGTCTGGACACAAACAATGGCAGATATTGGGGCTGGTGAGAGATACAAAGCGGCACTGGCACTGAAGACAGACAGTGGCTAGCAATGGGTTTGATGCAGATGGAGGACAGACAAAGATTCACAATTAACTGGAGGATCGGGCTCAGATGCTCATGCTTGCTTATCTGAATGAAATAAATGTTTTCTTTTTTTAATTAGAACCTTTCTTCTTTCATGATTAAGTCTTAAGTGTGTTTTGTGTCATAAATAGCTGAGGTGAAATAATGGTTTATAAGCTATGAGCAGCCTTTAATGAAAACCAAATGATGAAAAGCAAACTAAAAAACTACTGAACCAGATTAATTCAAGAGCTTGGACGCCATGCGAGGAGCAGACATGTAGATGGGGAGCTCTGCGCACTTTGCTAGTTTTTAGTTATTTTTGTGTTGTAATCCAGTGAGATTTGATACACCCTGCTACATATTTGCTCTTTGAAGTCAATATGGCAAAAAATTCAAAATCCTCGGGCTCTGGAGATATAAAAAGACACTTACGTGCTCAAGTTGAAACCTCTGATGGGCCTTCAGACCAGGGACTCGGTTTGAATGGTACGGCCGGTGAAATCCAGCGTCAACTGTCCAACATGTTTGTGATGCTGATGAAAGTTGTTGCTGACTTAGAAGATCTCGCTGTAATACGTTGATTGATTTTGGTGATGGAAACAAAATTCTCCGAGTTGGTTACAAGAGTGGCAGATGTTGAGAAGCGGATCGATTACCTGGAGTCATCGGAGAGGGAATTATCTGAGTCAGCTTGACTCGTTAAATATACACTGGACTGTCTGAGGAACCGGAACGCCTGTTTTATTTTCTTTTGTGCTGGTTCCGCATAGCGGCTGGAGTTTGTTTTGTGGAGGAACATACCTTCAGCTGTGGATGAATCTGCTTGTTCTTTATGCTTATGCCTTCTATTAGCTGGAGTTTGTTTTACAAATTATTTTCTGTTATGTAATTTTTCCTCAAATTTGTGCAGAAGCACCAGACTTGAGCAATCCGATGGCAAAGTTGTCGCGGGGGCATACATGGACTCTTTCAGTTTAGAGGGATCGACGCCAGTTGGCACTGTCGTGCGTGGGGTTAGTGCGCACGTTTTTCTTTTTTCTGTTTGTTTGGTTCGGGGGGAAGTTCGGGGTTTTATTGTTGCATTAATGCTGAAATGTGTTCTTTATAATTTTGTTTTTGACACACAATTAATTTTTTCTTTTATATCAAAATGTCATGTTAATATGAGTGGGTTATCTCTCTCCACATGGAATGTGAATGGGTTGGGGCACCCTATAAAAAGAAGGAAGGTTAAAACGTAAGAAATATGATACTGAGTTTCTTAAAGAAACTCATCTTTCCCCGCAGGAAGCTGGAAAATTTGGGAAGATATGGGGTGGACATGTTTTCTTTAGTGCTGGCTCAAGTAAAAGCAGGGGAGTCATTACATTGATAAACATCTACAATTCAGATTTCTCAAACCAGGCTAATTCGAAATGTTTCACTAAAAATAGCATAAAACATTCTCACTATCACTATTTATAACACCATTCACACTATTATCTCCACAAACTATGTAAAATGTAAATTCAAATGGGACTTTGACAGAAATGCAAGTAAAAATGATTTGTATTCGAGTTACCAATTAACAGACAAAAGATGGCATCATGTATTTCTTTGTATAGTCTATATTCTGTGTATTATCTAGCACCTCAAAGGTCACTTGTAAAATGTATGATTTTAAAATGATACATTTCCTCACTATTTGTTACTTGTTACTTTTATTACTTCATATTACAGAAAATAAGACAAATGTAAGTTTCATAGATGGCTTGGTGATGGTGATGTTTGAACAAATGCTTTATTTATTTATTTATTTATTTATTTATTTATTTATTAGTTAATTGGTCAAACCAGTTTGAAAAGCGGTCAGAACAATTTGTTTGCTGTAATCACAAGAGAAGTGCCCCACACAACTCTCAACATTTTACACTGGGAAATGTTGTCTGTCCATGTAAGCTTCAAATGTGTTTTTGGATATGAAATCAGTTTGATACAGATGTAGTGCTAAATGTTGTGAAATGCTGATGAATTTATGTACAATAAGATTTGTTCATATGAAATCTCCTACTGGCCTGATGATATAGGAACACTTGTGTAAACTTGGTTTTGAAATCTGCCTCCCCACAAGTCGATCGGCCCACCGGGAAAAGTCTCGGTGCTGCTTATGGGGCCAGTCCATCCCTGGCAAAATCGTCGTCAAACTGTCATAAGCTGAGGGCGAACCATTAAAGAAATGTGCCAGGCTCTAGCCCTGTCCCCGTCGTTACTAACAAACATGAGTAATCGCCTTTAGAGAAGTAATAGAGAAGATCTGAATGTAAACAGATGGTCTCTTGATTAAGTTTGATACTGGCATCCTTTTCCTGGGGACTTTTTCTAAGACCAGTGTAGAAGCGGAGGAACACTTTCCTAAGGAACTACAAAGGTAGGCTACTCTCATCTTGAAACGGAGTAAAAAAAATAAAAAAATTCCCATTTGTTTACATAATGACCATCAGACGTATTAGGTGTACGTTAAAATTATTAATAACGCAAACACAGCATGACTCCGTTCTCTATATCCTAGTCCAATACAGGTAGGCTTTAAACTCCTCGATAACCTTATGATTGAATATTAAAAGCAAAGTATCACATTTCATATTGTTTCCATGAATTTTGCGTCGCCTAGCCTTTTTTATTAACGTCACTAATTAAGCCTAATTAACATAGCCTGTTCATTTTATTTCAGAGACCTCAATTGTGATAAATCAGAAAAGTGTAGGCTACAAGTAAATAAAAGAAAAGAAAAAAATGATACGCTCTTTTGCCCTATTAGTATACAATGCTCTTTCTCCCTTAAAGGGATAGTTCACCCAAAAATGAAAATTATAATTTTCTCACCCTCATTTTATCCCAGATGTGTATTATTTTCTTTCTTCTGCTGAACACAAATGAAGATTTTCGGAAAATATATCTTGGCTCTGAAGGTCCATACAATGCATGTGAATGGTGAACAGAACTTTGAGGGTTCAAAAAGCACATAAAAGCAGCATAAAAGTAATCCAATATTACTCCAGTTGTTAAATCCATGTCTTCAGAAGCGATATGATATCCAAGTCTTATTCAAGATCAATTTTCAAGTCTTTTTATTTATTTATTTATTTTTTTTACTATAAATGTCCACTTTCACTTCCAGATTCTTTTGTTTTTTAGTGATTCACATTCTTCATGCATATTGCCATCTGGGCAGGACTGAACATTTATAGTAAAAAAGGAGTATCTCTAGTATCTCACCCATACCTATCATATCGCTTCTGAAGACATTGATTTAACTACTGGAGTCATATGGATTACTTTTATGGTGCCTTTATGTGCTTTTTGGAGCTTCAAAGTTCTGGCCACCATTCACTTGCATTGAATGGACCTCCAGAGCTGAAGTAGTCTTCTAAAAATCTTTGTTTGTGTACAGCAGAGTAAAGGAAGTCATAGAAATCTGGGATGGCATAAATGATGAGATCATTTTCATTTTTGGACGAATTATACCTTTAACCTTAAATTACGTTGGTGCTATATCGTCGGGTAGATCGTAAATCGCGGGCAGCCAATATTTACTTACAATATTTACTTTTTTTTTATTTCTTTTTTTTAAGGTAAAGGATGTGTGGAATTTAAAACTGAATGACCAGAGTTTATATTCAATCAAGTTTCCAATCAATCATTTCATCTCCACTTTTACATTCTCATATGCATGGGAGTTCTTTAAGTTTACACATTCAATTTACAACCTGTCAAATGCATGCCATAAGTTAAACGACCGGATCAAGACAGATTTTACACTTTGATGTGAAGTAACATCTGTGCAATGAAAAGCTGTGAATATCCTGAAAAATGTTCTGATGTAAACTACATGCTTTCTTAGCTGTCTTCTTGTGATGTCCCTAGGGAGTAGTATATCATACAGGTTAGCTCAAAAGAAACAATTAAAGAGTCAATAACTGTCAATTAAGCTGATCATTAATGACTAAATCTACAGTATGCTGGGTGTGGCAGGGTTGCTTATTGTGACGTGTATTTACAGCATTTATTAATCTTGGTTAAAGTATTGTTCATTTGTTAGTTCTTGTTAACTAATGTTGTTAAGTGATGTTAACAAATGGAACCTTATTGTAAAGTGTCACGGCTCTGGTGAGTTTGCCGGTTTGTTTTGTATGTTTTATTATTTTCTCTCCCTCATGTCTCGCAGGAGTGGCCGGCATGCATGATCGGCGTTTCTATGGGAACGCTGATCATGCCACTGATTAACGTGCTGAGCAACACCTGTTCTCCTCTAATTCACTCCCTTCTTAAGCCCTTCATGTTCTCAGTATCTTTGCTAGATTGTTGTTTGGTGTGAAGTAACTAACCTCACTTTCTCTGCCTAGTTGGTCTTGTCTCGTCTATCTGTTGGTTGCCCGCGTGTCGGGTGTGTGGTTGCCTTCCAGTTCACTGCGTGTCAGCTGGGATTCCACGGAGGATAATTCGTCTTTGCCCAAGTGTCGGGAGCTAGATTGCCCTACCCTGCTGGCCGTCATTCTGCACCTCACTAAGCTTCATCGGAGGATTCCATGAATCTATTCCTGACTTCCACACTCATTCTACAAAGAAGCCGGTGCCGGGATCCTTGACATCCACAGTGACTGCTCATATTTATTGTAAATAAATCCTTTGAACTGTTCATCTGCATTTGGGTCTGTTTGTCTTGCTATCATGTATTACAGAATAATCTAGCCAAGTATGGACCCAACGGAGGAATCCATTCTTTGCTCTGCCCTGTCTCAGCAGGGAACCTTGCTGGGACATCAGCAGGATTAAATCTCCATGTCTAACCGGGCTCTGGAGATGATGGCTTCGCAGCTCACTGAGCTCACCTCTGTCATGCAGCAGCTCCGCCTACCTCCCGATGCTGGCCCCTCTCAGGAAGCATCCTTACCGGCGGTCCCCCTGGTTTCTGGACGCTTTGAAGCCCGCATTCTCCCTCCAGCCCTGTATTCAGGTGAGGCTGAATCCTGTAGCGCATTCTTTTCGCAATGTTCCCTGTTCTTCATGTTACCTCTACTTTCGCATTGGATACGGTGAAGGTGGCTTGTGTAATCACTATGCAATCCACATGGCTGGCGAATGGGGCAATGGCATGTGGGACAACAGACATCCTGTTGCGCTTCCTATCATGCCTTTTCCACGGAGCTCTGTTGAGTGTTTGATAACTCGGCTCAAGGTTGGAAGGCAGCGAGGGTCTTATCTGAACTGTCTCAAGGAGATCGACGTGTCTCAGATTATGTGATTGAATTTCGCACCCTGGCTGCTGCTTGTGAGTGGAATGATGACGCCATGTAGGATCGATTTCTGCATGGGCTTTCCAACGAGATTTACTCTTTGGATTTGCCTCTGTGCTTCGATGACTTGGTGGATCTGGCTATCCAAGTCGATCAATGCCTAACCCTACACCGTCGCCACCATCGATGCCACTTTCCACCTACCCAGACACCTGATCCTCCTACTCTGTCTGCTTCTTCAGCCAACTCACCAGTATCACGGCCTGATACTGAGCTGATGCAAGTTGGAAAAACCCAAATCTCATGTAGGGAGAAATAGCAACATCTCGTTAATGGACTATGTTTTCATTGTGCTAGTTCTGATCATCTCTCTGCTTCCTCTCTGGTAAAATACACTGCTCATCAGTAGGAAAGGGGTTACTGGTGAGCGCAACACCATCGGACAAAACCCCTGGACTTCTGACACTTTTCCCGGCCCGGCTGCAGTATGGATTTGCCTGTCACATGGTTTCTGCCTTGGTTGATTCCGGAACTGAAGGAAACTTTATGGATTTTGACTTGGCTTCTAAATGCCTGTTTCCTATGGTCCAGTTTGTTAAACCCATCACCGCCCACACCCTCAGTGGCACCTTCCTCTCTGGTAATCTTACGGAATAGTTGTCCTTCTATCTGATCCAGACTGGTCAACCAACTCTGTTCTTGCTTGGAGTCCTTATTGTTTGTCACACTGTCTTAACTCTGCTGTTTCCCCTGTCCAGTCTTGTTTTGTTGCAGGATGAACCAGCGGACTTTTCTGGAGTACCGTTGACATACCATGACTTGGGGGCGTTGTTCAGCCGGTCTTGTGCCGTAACCCTTCCTCCTCATCGCCCGTATGACTGTGCGATTGAACTGCTTCCTGGCACCTCGCTGACTCTGGGATGGCTGTATTCGCTCTCGGCTCCTGAGAGGGTATATCAATGATTCTCTGGCAGCCGGTCTCATCCGCCCTTCCTCGTCGCCAGCAAGTGCGGGGTTCTTCTTTGTGGAGAAGGAGGATGGCTTGCTTAGACCCTGTATAGATTATCGTGGGCTGAATGACATCATGGTGAAGAATCTCTATCCTTTGCTGTTGATGTCCTCAGCCTTCGAACTGTTGCAGGGAGAGTCCATGTTTATGAAGCTGGACTTACGCAACGCTTATCACCTTGTCCGGATTAGGAAGGGGGATGAGTGGAAGATGGCTTTTAACACCCATAGGGGGCACTTTGAATATTTTGTTATGCCTTTCGGATTGGTCAATGCCCCCACCATCTTCCAGGGGCTCGTATATGACATGCTTAGAGACATGGTCGATCATTTTGCGTTTATCTGTCTTGATGATATTCTGATTTTCTCCGAGAATATCCAGGACCATGTTAGGCACGTCAGGCAGGTGCTTCAGCGACTTCTAGAGAATCGGCTGTTTGTCAGGGTGGAGAAGGGCACTTTTCATGCACAGTCGGTTCCGTTCCTGGGGTTCATAGTTTTGTCAAAGGGAGTTTGTAAGGTTAAGAGCTGTCTCCGATTGGCCAACCTCAGATTCTTGCAAGGCATTGCAGAGGTTTCTGGGGTTCGCAAATTTTTATCAGAGGTTTATTAGGAACTACAGCCAACTTGCAGCACCTCTGACAGACCTCGCCTCCACACGCACTGACTTTAGTTGGTCCCCGCAAGCTGAGCAGTGTTATTTATTTATTTTTTTTTATCCCCTTTTCTCCCCAATTTGGAATGCCCAATTCCCACTACTTAGTAGGTCCTCGTGGTGGTGTGGTTACTCACCTCAATCCGGGTGGTGGAGGACAAGTTTCAGTTGCCTCTGCTTCTAAGACAGCCAATCCGTGCATCTTATCACGTGGCTCGTTGTGCATGACACCGCAGAGACTCCCAGCATGTGGAGGCTCAGGCTACCCTCCGTGATCCATGCACAACTTACCACGCGCCCCATTGAGAGCGAGAACCACTAATTGCGACCACAAGGAGGTTACCCCATGTGACTCTACCCTCCCTGGCAACCGGGCCAATTTGGTTACTTAGGAGACCTGGCTTGAGTCACTCAGCACACCCTGGATTCGAACTCACGACTCCAGGGGTGGTAGTCAGCATCAGTACTCACTGAGCTACCCAGGCCCCCCAAGGCCATGTTTTCTAAATTTAAGGAGTGGTTTTCTATCACACCATCCTTGTAACTCCCGACCCTGAAAGTCACTTCGTGGTTGAGGTGGATGCGTCTGAGGTTGGTGTCGGAGCGGTCCTGTTGCAGCGCTCTTCCTCGGACGGAAAGATGCATCCGTGTGCCTTTTTTTTCACACCGCTTAACAGCTGAACGGAATTATGATGTTGGCAAACTTGGGTGAGTGGCGTCATTGGTTAGGGGTTTCGGAGGTACCTTTCGTGGTCTGGACAGATCATGAGAACCTAGAGTATATTCGTAGTGCCATACGCCTCAACTCAAGACAGGCTTGCTGGGCACTATTTTTACGCAATTTAATTTCATCCTGTCTTATTGCCCGGGCTCTAAAAACGTCAAGCCTGACTCCCTATTGTGATGTTTTGAGGTCGAGACCTCCACCACCCCTCCGGATACCATTCTACCCGCCACTTGCGTGGTGGGCATGGTATCCTGGGAGGTGGAGGCTAAAGTTCGTGCTGCGCTATGAAACACCACGCCTCCCGCTATGTGCCTAGTGGGATGGTTATTTGTTCCGCGATCTGTTCGGACACACGTCCTACAGTGGGGTCACTCATCCAACGTCGCTTGCCATCCAGGGGCAACTCTCACCCAGACGCTCATTAGACAACAATTCTGGTGGCCATCACAAGTGCAGGACGTCAATTCGTAGCCGCTTGCCCTGTTTGTGCGACTAATAAGATGTCCTGTGAACTCCCAGCCGGGCTCCTCCAACCACTGCCTGTCCCTTCAAGACCCTGGTCGCACATAGCTATGGATTTCGTAACTGGTCTACCCCCCCCCCCCCCATGGTAACACAGTCATTTGACTGTAGTGGACTGGTTCTTGAAGGTGGCTCATTTAATTCCCCTCCTCAAATTGCCTTCAGCAAGGGAGACAGTGGAAGCAGTCAATAACCACGTCTTCCGCGTTCATTGCCTCCCGGTCGATGTGGTTTCTGACAGAGGCCCCCAATTTGTGACACATTTTTGGGCAGAATTCTGTCGACAGCTGGGGGCTACGGTGAGTTTGTCCTCTGGGTTTCATCCCCAGACAAACGGGCAAGCGGAGCGGGCGAATCAGGAGCTGGAAAAGGCCCTGCGCTGTGTGGCCTCCCGTGATCCATCTTCTTGGAGCTATCATTTGAGTAGAGTATGCCCACAACTCCTTGCAGTCGTCGTCTATGGGGTTATCACCCTTCCAGTGCAGCCTCGTTTATCAGCCCTCTCTGTTCCCCGCACAAGAACCCAACTTATAGGTTCCGTCCGCCCATGCCTTTAGCCAGAGGTGGCGATACACCTGGAAAGCCACCAGAGAAGCCCTCATATGGACTGGCGCTCACGTTAAGAGGTCGTGGAACGGCACCAGTCTAAGGCCCAAGCTTACATGTGTAGGCAGAAAGTTTGGCTGTCCTCTAAGAACATCATGCTCCAACTCTCCTTTTAATGTATTCACCCCGTTTTCCACGTCTCCAAAATCAAACCTGTTTTACGTTCTGAGTTACAACCCGCCACACCCGTCCCACCTCCTCTGCATCTCCGGCGTACATGGCCAGGAGACTGATTGAAGTCAGGTAGAGGGGCAGAGGATTCCAGTACTTGGTTGACTGGGAAGGTTATGGACCTGAGGAGAGATGTTGGGTCCCGGCTCGGGACATCCTGGACTGTGCCCTCATAGATCAGTTTCACGGATTGTTCCTGGGGGAACATTGATCATGCCACTGATTAGCATGCCAACCAACACCTGTTCTCCTCTAATTCACTCCCTTCTTAAGCCTTTTGTGTTCTCAGTATCTTTGCTAGATTGTTGTTTGGTGTGAAGTAACTAACCTCACTCTCTCTGCCTAGTTGGTCCTGTCTCGTGTATCTGTTCATTGCCATTGTGTCAGTTGTTTGGTTGCCTTCCAGTTCGCTGTGTGTCAGCTGGGTTTCCACGGAGGATACTTCATTTTTGCCCGCTTGTCGGGAGCTAGATTGCCCTATGCTGCTGGCCGTCATTCTGCACCTCACTAAGCTTCAATGGAGGGTTCCACAAATCTATTTCTGACTTCCACAATGCTTCTCTGTCATCTCTCCCCGCTGCTGCAGCTGGTGCTGGGATCCTTGACATCCACAGTGACTGCTCACATTTATTGTAAATAAATCCTTTGAACTGTTCCTCTGCATTTTGGTCTGTTTGTCTCTCTACCGCGTATTACAGTAAAGTGTTACAGTATTTGTTTTACTTTCCATAATTAAAAATACTTCTGTCAAATGTAATGGACACCATGCATTAAAGGGAATATTTGGTCATTGTGTATTTCAGTGGTAATTTTCATTCAGCTGCACTATGACTGTTTATAATAATAATGATGCAGCTTTAAATATGTGTAAATACTGAATTAAAAATTATGCATAATTATATTATTTACATATTGTCAATTTTAAATGTGCATAGCAGTTTGCAAATTAATGGTTTGGGGGGAAAAAGGGCACATTCTTTGCTTACTGCCATTGCAACCACTAATGTGTGGTGTCCACTGCACACAGATGCTGAATGCTTCTACTGTATATAGTGTAATTCATTGTCACAAATGCTCCATATAAAAAGGTTCAAGGACACTAGGTGATTAATGTTTTTTAAAACAGTGTTTTGAATAAATGATCTCACACATTGTGGGTTTTAGCACATTTATGGAAGATTTTTTTGCTGTGAACCCAGATCATCATCTGGGTTCACAGCAAATGGCCATTATATTTTAATATGTATTTATTTATATTCTATTATGTATTCTTGTCTTGCTTCTATTTGCAAAGTCATTTGATCATTCAAAGCTTAAAATCTCAAATTAATTGTAGTGTTGTGTACATCCATGCGATGGCGCCAGAATATTAGAAAATTTATGGTGTCTATTCCTCTATACTCACAAATCCCTCACTTCTCTCACTGTCTTTCTGTCAATCTAAAAGGTCGATCTGAAGCTCATCCGGGTACATGTGAAGTGGTGGCAGCTCATCGTTGCTGTAATAAGAATAAAATAGAGGAGAGATCTCAGATGGTCAAGTGCTCCTGTCTGCCTAGATAGGTTGCTGGGACGACCCACACCCAATCCTGGTGTGTGGACGGTATGTCCGGTTCCTTCTTAACCAAAAAATGAGGTTTAGGTGAGATTAATTTTAGACCATCAGTGATCAGTCAGTGGATTTAAAGGTGCAATAGTATATACACTACCGGTCAAAAAACACACTTTATTTTTTTTTATTTTTTTTTTTTTCACATTTTAGAATAATAGTAAAGTCATCAAAACTATGGAATAACATAAATGGAACTATAGGAATTATGTTGTGACTAAACAAAATCCAAAATAAATCAAAACTGTTATATTTTAGCATCTTCTAAGTAGTCACCATTTGCCTAGAATTTGCAGACATGTACTCTTGATATTTTCTCAACCAACTTCTGGAGGTATCACCCTGGGATGCTTTTTAAACAGTATTGAAGGAATTCCCATCTATGTTTGGAACTTATTGGCTGCTTTTCTTTATTATTTGGTCCAAGTCATCAATTTCAAAAACTTTTTTTTAATTACATTTTAGTTTTTTAATTAAATTAATTAATATGGTTGCACAAATATATTTTTGTCTACAAAACTAATTTCAAACATTCAAGCATACGCCTTCAGATCAAAAGATTTTTAAGATTATGAGAATCATTTCAGTCAAGTGTTTCAAAACTTTTGACGTGTGTGTGTGTGTGTGTGTGTGTGTGTGTGTGTGTATATATATAATATATACATACACACACACAGTAGTGGCCAAAAATATTGGCACACTTGGTAAATATGATCAAAGAAGGCTGTGAAAAAACAAATCTGCATTGTTTATCCTTTTCATCATTCATTCAAAAAATTCACAAAAATCTAACCTTTTCTTGAAAGTGGGAAATATCTCATTTCATATTTTTCTCCAAAACACGTTGGCCACAATTATTGGCACCCCTAGAATTTCTTATGAGTAAAATATATATGAAGTATATTCCCATTTATATTTTAATTTTTTTTGTACGTCTGGGTGACTAGGAACATGAAATTTTTCAGCCATGACTTCTTGTTTCACAGGGGTATAAATATGAGGTAACACACAGGCCAAATTTCCTTAATCATCAATCACAGTGGGTTAGACTAAAGAATATAGTTCTGATGTTCTGTAAAAGGTTGTTGAGGTTCACAAAATGGGAAGTGGCTATAAGAAAATAGCCAAAGCATTGAAAATGCCCATTTCCACCATCAGGGCAATAATTAACAAGTTCCAATCAACTGGAGATCTTAAGAATCGGCTTGGAAAAGGCACAGTGAGGAGGATGGTTCAAGTGGCCAAAGAATCTCCAAGGATCACAGCTGGAGAATTGCAGAAATTAGTTGGGTCTTGGGGTCAGAACTTCTAAAAAAAAAATATATCAGACTTCACCTACATCACCACAAGTTGTTTGGGAGGCTTTCAAGAAAAAAAGCCTCTGCTCTCATCCAACAACAAACTCAAGTTTCTTCAGTTTGCCAGACACTACTGGAACTTCAAATGCAACCGGGTTTTATGGTCAGATGAAACAAAAAAAGAGCTTTTTGACAGCAAACACCAGAGATGAGTTTGGCGTACACAGAGATGAAGTACCACCCAATGCCCACAGTTAAATGTGGTGCTGGATCTTGAATGTTGTGGGGCTGTTTTTCTGCCAGAGGTCCTGATATCTTGTTTGGATACATGGCATCATGGACTCTATCCAATACCAACAGGTAAAAAATCAAAACCTGACTGCCTCTGCCAGAAAGCTTATAATGGGCCCTGGTTGGATCTTCCAGCAGGACAAAGATCCAAAACAAACATCAAAATCAACACAAAAATGGTTCACTGACCACAAAATCAAGGTTCTGCCATGACAATCCCAGTCCCCTGACTTGAACCCCATAGAAAATTTGTGGGGTGAACTGACTTCTATAATCCACACAGAACCATACAGACCCATCGCCCTTAGGCACCAGAACAACCGGGCTGGACCAGTCACTGTGGGATTCCTCTATTACTCCCATATCGAGCATTGCATCCAATTCTTCCCGAGCTATTTTTTTTTATGTTCGGGCAATCGGTAGGGACGGGTACGTACCACCACCCCCAGCTCGGTCTCGATGTGGTCTTGGATGAGGTTTGTGCGACCCGGTAGAGGGGAAAACACATCTGCGAATTCTTGTTGTAGTTTGGCAACCTCTGCGAGTTGGTATGGTGAGAGGTGGTCTCCGCAAGTGTGTAACGTGATTGTGTTTTGTGTTTACCTCCGGCTCGAGCTCCTTCCTCTCCGGAACTACCATAGCCAACATCCCTCCACAATTTCAGGAGGTTAAGGTGATAAATTTGACGTGTGCCCCCTCTATCAGTTCACTTTACCTCATAATCGAGATCCTCCACTCGTCGTGTAACCTCAAAGGTCCTTGCCACTTGGCGAGTAATTTGGAGCTCGATGTGGGGAGTAATATGAGTACCTTATCTCCCGGTGCAAATTCCCTTAGCCGAGTTCCCCTGTTGTACAGTCGGCTCTGTCGTTCTTGAGCTTGGAGGAAATTGTCCTGTGTTAGTTGCCGAAAGGTGTAGAGTTTTGCTCTAAAATCAAGAACATATTGAATTTCATTCTTACCGGCTGAAGGTCCTTCCTCCCAAGTTTCGTGTATGACATCAAGCACGCTGTGCGGGCACCGCCCATACAGCAGTTCGAATGGGGAAAACCTAGTGGAGGCTTGCGGGACCTCTTGTACTGCAAATAACAGGGGATCGAGACATTTGTCCCAATTTATATCATCCTCATGCACGAATTAACGAAACATGTTTTTCAAATCATCTGTTCGTGGATGGTAAACGCTGGTGCGAATTGACTTAATGCCCAATAATTCATAAAGCTTGCGTAGTGTCCGTGACATAAAGGTTGTGCCCTGATCGGTGAGGATCGATCACTCTCACTTGCCGTCGATCACTCTCACTTGGTCGAAGGCGTGCTTGAGGGTTTCGTCTCGTGACTGCTCCAAAGGGAAATCCCCTTCGGGAAATCCCCCGAGGATGGGAGGGGCTGCAGCCTCTCCCCCTCACGTCATCCTGACGTGGAGCTGACGAAGATGGCCCCGGCTCCGCCTCCCCTGCCAGAGCATCGCACATTTCACATCTTGTCGCTTTTGTACAGGACCCATCCGCGCATATTGCCTTTAATACGTTTCTGAATTCAAGCCAGTTAGTCACCAGAATCAGAGGTTGGGTGAGGCGGGAACTAACCGCGGCCTCCACTCTATGCTTTGTTCCCCGAAATTTAATAACGAGGGTCACCACAGGGTAATTGTGAATATCCCCATGTACATATTTCACCCTCACACTTTTAGTTGTGCCCAAAGCCTCGTGTTGATCCAAGCATTGGTGGATAGTGGTCTGGTTACAACCCGTGTCCACCAAGGCTTGGTGTGTACTCCCCTTGATTCTTACCGGTATCCTTTACCCTACAGCTTGATCGGGGGCAGCCTGTGGTGCGTCGGGGATCCGGACTACAGTTCCCAGCTCCATCACAGGACACTGATCCCGGAAGTGTTCCAGATCCCCGCAGTGCCAGCAGGCCAGCCCAGGCTCTACACTTGCACTTGTGGGGGCGGGTACATCCGCCTGAGGGGGAGAGTGGGTAGACCCTGAAGTCGCCGGGAAAGGGATTAACCAGCGCATGCGAGGAGCTGGCTTCGGCGGCGGGTTTCCATGCCTCCGGGGTGCAGGAACAGGGCCTGGAGAGAGGACAGAGTGAGAGGGGAGTGGAAAGAGATGAGGGAAAACAAGGGGAGGGGAGAGAGTTAGGGCTCCTCTGTGCTTGGGCGTGCCGCCATATGGTCCTCCGCCAGCTGGACCGCTTCCTCCGTCGACGCCGGGCGATGGCACTGGACCCACTCCACTGTCCCTTCTGGAAGCCGGCGGATCAGCTGTTCCAGCACCACTTGGTCGACCACTCCCTCGACGTCGCAGTCCCCCGCCCGCAGCCATTTCCGGCAGGCATCCTGGAGCCGCTGAGAAAAGGCAAACGGGTGACTGGCCCCTTCAAACTTCGTGCAGTCTTCAAATCAGATCCTGGGTTTCGGCACCAGTGTAACAAGGACGGACACCGGGAACTGGATTCTTCAAACACAGGTAGGGAAGTTTTAATTGACCACTTCTCTGGTTTACAGCTTTGCAATAATTCATCAGCTTCACAGTAAAGTTCTCGACCCAGTCTCTCTCTCTCTCTCTCTCGATCTGGCGCTGGCATGGTACTTTTATGCTGCCTGCCCCAATCTCACTACAATTAGAGACAGGTGTTAGTCATAATTTGGCTCGGGTGTATGCACCCTTACTGCTCTCGCTCTCGACGGATGCTCGACCACGCCCCTGCTGCCACAACAATGATTGACTGACGAGTTTCTAGAGAAAGCTGTTTCTTTTTTGCCATTTGACCTAATATTGATCTTAAGACATGCCAGTCTATTGCATACTGTGGCAACTCAAAAGCAAACACAAAGACAATGTTAAGCTTCATTTAACGAACCAAATAGCTTTCAACTATGTTTGATATAATGGCAAGTGATTTTCTAGTACAAATTAGCAATTTAGCATGATTATTCAAGGATAAGGTGTTGGAGTGATGGCTGCTGGAAATGGGGCCTGTCTAGATTTGATCAAAAATGGCTTTTTCCAAATAGTGATGGTGGTGTTTTTTACATCAGTAATGTCTATACTTTGTGATCAGTTGAATGCCACGTTGGTGAATTAAAGTACCAATTTCCTTCTGAAACAGCAAAATCTGTACATTATTCCAAACGTTTGGCTGCCTGTGTGTGTGTGTGTGTGTGTGTGTGTGTGTGTGTGTGTGTGTGTGTGTATATATATATATATATATATATATATATATATAGTATAACAGTTTTACAAATCTGTTTAAGATTTATGAGATTCCAGTAATATCAGTGTGGCCTTGAAAATACTATAATAATTTATTAAGGGTGGTCCCCCATGGTTGACACCATGCTGCGATAACATTGCCAGTCGAAAATTGCTCACTTTATTTTGGTAATCCCCTACATTTCGTTGTGGAACAAATTAATCATTGGTGACAGCATCGGTCATCAAAAACTTTAACTTTTGTCTGAAATTCTGTCAAGGCCAGTAAGTGTAAATACAAGGTCCACAAAGTCATTACAGGACCACTGTCATATTGGCCAGCAAAACAAACAAACAAACAAATAAATAAATAAAATACTCAATGCACCTAAAGGAGCTTTGAACTGAGAAAATGGCCAGTGAACGGTCGGTGATTATTCTTTACTACTTGGTTTAGGATCCAGAACAAATCCTCTAAATTATAAGAAACCATGCAAATTTTCAGTCAGAATTCATTCTTAGAGATAAAATGGCAAGAAATTTGTTTTGAATAGAATATTCATATGCAATAATACACTTTCACATATTTATTCTCATATATTCAATAGCATTATTACATATTGCCCCTAATACACATCTATTGTGCTATGCAGAATATTATCTTTACACTAGTTCAAAAGAAGCTGCTGAGTGTGAAGGAATGTTACATCAGTTTAAAAAAACAAAACAATACCTAGTCAAAAAGACCTGCATAGACCAGCATACCTTTCCATGATTGCTTAGGCTGGTTAATGCTGTTTTGTTACTGGTCTAGCCTGTGGTCCAGCATAGTTTTCTGGTAAAGCTGGTTGAGTGATGAAATTTTGCTGGTTAAAGTAGTTAAAGGTGAAGTGTGTAATTTCTGTGCCATTAGCTTCACCTGACAACTATGCTTGTCTTCCATTGGACCAGTAACAAACAGATATTCCCGCCCCATAATCAGGCCATTGGTTGTGCCAATGTTGCTAAATTGGGCTTGTCAGGATGCGCAAACTAACAGAGCAATGTTTTGATAGTGCCACAGAGCCACACTGTGTACATTTTCCTGGGGGAATGAACCTATAAAAAGGATCACTTACTGTATATTTATCTCATATTTAGCTGGGATAAGAGTAAGTATTTTGACATTGGAAAAAAATTACACATTTAAAAAGCCTAATGGGGAAACTAGCACACCAGCATAACATGCTGGGGACCAGCATCCAAACACATACAGTGTCCAACCATGCTGTTTTTTTCAACAGGTTAGTTTTGTCAGGAGCTTTTCAGTCCAAATAAAAAAGGAGCAATCAGCCATAGCTCATGTCTTTTACTGAATGTAGTTATGGCTTTCTACTTCCTCTGTCTGTTTTTGAGTATGGTTTTATGTACATCTAAGCAAAGCAGGGAGCAGGTTTATGCCTTCACACAGCAGCAGAGTACAGTTGCCAGTCCTGTTGGGTGTGTAAAATATAGTTCCGTTCGTACACAGTTTCGTTTATAAGATTTTGACAATGGCATTCTATAACCAAAGTGTATCCCTTAAATTTTCAGGACACGCAACCCAATTTTGCGAGTGCGTTCAGTTCATAGGTGCGAAATGAAACACAGTTGACAACTAGTTGTCTGTCATGTCATTGACAAACATGCATACAGGCGCGTGCTTTGTGGGTTATTATTTTCTGTCAATCACTAATGTTAGACCTGTCAATGTCTCAGCATAGAAAAACTGATAGAAAATATGGAAAAAATGAAAATTCTGTTATTTACTCACCCTCCTGTCGTTCCAAACCCATATGACTTGCTTTCTTCCGTGGAACACAAAAGGAGAGGTTAGGTAGAATGTTAGCTTCAGTCACCATTCATTTTCATTGCATCTTTTTTCCATACAATGAAAGTGAATGACGACTAAAAACCGTTGTTCTGTAACATTCTGCCAAACAACTCCTTTTGTATTGCCCAGAAGAGAGAAAGTCAGATGGGTTTGGAATGGTTTGAGGTGACAATATAATTTTTTTTGGGTGAACTACCCTTTTAATTGTTTGGATAGAAGAGAAAGAAATAAGTTAACTGGACAGAAGCATAGAGTTTTAGCAGTATTAGAGGATGAAAGCAGCAGGAGCTGCCCAAAATAGCTTAGAACGTATAAAATCCTTAAAGACTTAATACAAATCCTTATATTTATTATTGTTAACTATCACTATAGTTAGGGATTACTCAAGACCATTGCTAGTTAGAGACGAGACTGACTGGTTACCTGTTCATACAGATATTATCCACTCCTGTCTGCTGTTGTATGTACAAGACAATTTTGCAGTCACAACTGAAACTAAATATGGTTGTCAATCCCAAACACTGTGTGAATGTAGTCAATGTGGTTGTTAGAGAGTTTTTTTCAAAGGGTCTGGGTTAGAAACTTAAAGGGTTATTTCACCCAAAAATGAAAATTCTGACATTGATTACTTAGCCTCATGTCATTGTAAACCAGTTAGATTATTATTTTTTTTTTCTTCTGTAGAATGCAAAAGGCACAATGTTTGGGACTGTCGACACCCTCAGTAACCATTCACTTCAATTGTGTGGAAAAAAAGAGGCAAATATAAGTGAAAGAGAATTTAAATTTTTGGGTGAACCATCCCTTTAAGAAGACCTTAAAGAGAGAGTTCACCCAAAAATGATAATTATCTCACTATTTACTCACCCTAATGCCATCCCAGATGTGTATGATTTTCTTTCTTCTGCTAAACACGAAGAAAGATTTTTAGATGAATATCTCAACTCTGTAGGTCATTTGCAAGTACATTTTGAAGCTCCAAAAAGCACATAAAGGCAGCATAAATGTAACACATAAGACTACATTGGTTAAATATATATCTTCAGAAGCAATACGGTAGGTGTGGGTGAGATTTTTTTACTATAATTTCTCATCCCTGCCCAGTAGGTGGCGATATGCAAAAAGAATGTGAATTGCAAAAAAAACAAAAGAAGAATGTGAAAATTAGATTTATTGTAAAAAAAGGACTTAAATATTGACCTATTTCTCATCCGCTCCTTTCAAATAGCTTCTGAAGACATGGATTTAACCACTGGAGTCATATGGATTACTTTTATGCTGCCTATATGTGCTTTTGGAACTTCAAAATTTTGGTACCCATTTACTTGAATTGTGAGGACCTACAGAGCTGAGATATTCTTTTAAAAATCTTCATTTGTGTTCTGCAGAAGAAAGTAAGTCATACACATCTGGGATGGCACGAGGGTGAGTAAATGAGTTTTCTCTCTGTTCAATCCTTTTCAGTTACTGATGATTTACACATCCATATATCTCTACTGAGCCTTCTGAAAAAACAGGATTCATTCATTTCTTGACTGTGTTATAGTGGAAATATAAATGTGCTCTGTTCCTCAGTCACTCACTCTCTCACTCTTTCTCTCACTCCCCGTTTTCATTTCATCCCCTCTCAGCTTTTATCATACGAATGAAATGGTGGTGTCAAATGGAGCCATGCCTGAATGGTGAAGAGTGTAAGGTGTTGCCTGACCTCACTGGCTGGTCCTGCAGTTCTGGGAACAAAATCAAAACCACCAAGGTGAGTTTTAAGACCCAGTCTATGGAGGGAGTCCTCTGTTAACCTAAAATCTAGTAGCAGTTTGACTGTTTCTGTAGAGTACACACTGTAGAGTCAGAGTTGATGCAACAGATTCACTGCCAGATGTTCTGGGCTGAATGTCCCAGCAGTAATGTTTGTTTCGCTGTCCGTACTGTTAATGCATGTTTTTTTTGTTTGGTTTTTTTTACTATTTAATGAATGCTAATTATATCTGTCACATGCAATATCATCTAAGGGTGCTTTCACATTGGCAGTTTAGTTAGAAACAGAGCACGGTTCACATGAAAAATTGGTAAAGTGAAAGCTGTCATGCGGACCGGGGAGTGCACCACGGTACCGAACCCGAGACTACCTGTAGGAGGTGGTCTGAATTCGGTTGCAATGGAACTGTAGCGCGATTCGCGAGAATGTGAAAGCAACTCGGACTCGTGTGCGCACTCGTTCAGGAAGTAAAGTAACCTGCGCATGCGTTTTAGCTGATGACAACATCATTAGTTTCGACAACACACGAGGATCCACACATTCCTGAAAGTCCCAAAAAAAGAATGACACCACAATGACATACAAGTACAATCAACACTATAAATACTGTCTGTCTGTCTATCTACCTATACACCTTATAAATACTATATACAAATACTATTATAGGTTATAAATATAGGGTATAATAGGAGATGACAGTGGTGATAACTTCACCTTGGACACGAGCGTAAGCGTACAGTGTAAACAAAGATGCAAATGAATTCCTTGCAATCAGCTGTCTCCTCAAAAAATGCTGTTTGCGAGTAGCAGCAAGCCACCTTCCCATGGACATCTGATGAGTTACGCCATGAAGCGTACATATACGCAGTTGTTGCTCACTCTGCTGTGCATAATGGCACCAAAATAAAAATTTAAATAAAAAAGTATGAGTCGCGTTGTGTTCTCCATGCATGTTTGTGATGACCGGGGTTCGATAGAATCAAGTGAGTGTGAAACCAGACCAACGCTGCGGGGGGCACCGGGAACAATCGCACTTGGAATCGATCCGCAGCAAACGTGCCCAGTGTAAGCCCCCTAAGATGCATTGGCTCTTTTTCTCTGCTTAGGTTACAAGGTAGATAAACACTTCACACTGCAGAGGTTGTGGACATGAGATGACAGCTTACAATTTTACAGGAGCATATGTTAAAATCAGACTGCAACTGTCAACAAAAAGGCACACACAAGCAGAAACATGCAAACTGAGAACTAACAATGTGAGAAGAGTCCAAATGATGCAAGGCATTGGATTCACAAATAAAAAATAAATAAATAAAAAAAAGCCAGTTAGTTTAGTATCCGAGAGTCAGTTATGGCTGGTTCTGAATTTACTTTGATTTTATTTCAGATAAATTTATTTGCTTAAAGGTGAGGTGTGTAAACTTTCTCCTATTCCAGTTTAATATGCAGAGTAGACTGTAAGTATAAGCCATTTGTAGGTTTAATTAGAAACACTGTGACTGTGTGGCACTATCAGAACATTGCTCTGTTTGTTTGAGCATCCCAACCAGGCCAATACAGCAACATAGACTCAACCAATGGCGTACGATTGGTGCGGGACTATTAGTTTGAACGACCAGTGGAAGCCGGTGGAGTCATTATATTTGCAATTCTGTTTGGTTCCACTAGTGGCACAGAAGTTACACATCACTTTTAAATATCAAATCAAATGTATGTTTTTTTTTTTTGCTCTCACCCTCTTGATTAAAACATGTTGTAAAATACTGTGAAGCACCTCTGTTGTTCCCTGGGTTGTGAACAAGTTAACTCTGATGCTAGAGATGTTGTGGTTTTGCACAGCAAAACTTGTGTTGCCTGTCTGATTTAGACAAATATTAAAATAATGCCTCTACGGCTCTGCCAACACACTGACATTCTCTCACACACACATACACAAACGAACACACTCCTTGCCTCTTCATTTACATCTGACTGACTTGACACAGCACCTGCAAGTGGAGGCAAGTAAACATGGAAATTCGGAGCAAAACAATGTTTGATATGGAAATAGAACAGAGGAGTGTGAGTGTGTGTGTGTTTGTCTGTACATGTGAGAAAGAAAGATAGATGGGAGAAACAGACTGAATCCCTTGTTGTAGGTCGCAGGTCTCATACATGAAATCATATCTTAGTTCCCTAAAAACATGCATGTGGATTAAGGTTCATTGTGTTCCAGCCCAGTTCCCATTGGTTTGTTATTAATTCACACCAGAGTAACCACTGACTGTTTTGAATGATTTATCATGAGTCTTATTAATCTTAAAACACTTTCCTGAATTAATTCGGTGGTTCCAAATGTAAAAATTTTCACTGTTAATGCATAAACATTCATTTTTAAGATGCCTCCCTCATTTTTTAACCATGAGGAACATTGTCTTAAATTCAAAATGATTTTTTATTTTTTTTTCACCATTTCACCCTGTGATACCCACAAAATGATACCTGACGATTTAAGTGGCAAGTGAAGATGAATTTGAATATATTTGAAATAAACACATTTCAATTTTTTTGACATAGAACTCTCTTGGAAAGAGTAATTGTTCTGTGTGGAGATTCAGAAAACAGTTTATTACTTATGCATGCCGTGCATGGTATCAGTCCCCGGGGGAAGGCCAGCACACTCCCGTAGAGTTTTCAAAAGAGCTGAGGACAGTGGCTTTGAGTATTCCTGCTTAAATTTAAATGATGTTGACATCATCTTCATTCTCATTGTTCAAGTTTGCATTTTATTATTAACAATATGGACAGGAAAATAAGAAACGCTTGCCTTTGCCATGCCAGCTTGCTATGCCAATACGATACATCTAACAGTGAGAAGCAGAGGAAATTGTTTGGCACAGTAGGAAATAAGAAATTACAATTATGAACTATGTTACACTGGCAATCTAGCATTACCAGGCAGTTCATTCTTTTTGTGGGAGCAAATTGGCAAAAATAGATCTGTGTGCAGGCCCCTCAAATTCTATTTCTTCTCCAAAATGTGTTCATGGTCAGTTAATAGTCCCTTACTTAAATAATACTCAATATAGTTGGGTATAGAGAAAGGAGAAGAGAACACATCACAAGATGTCAATGTGCTATGTTTTTTTTTTTTTTTTTTTTTTTGAGAATTGTGCAATTAATGAATACACATGGTTACTTGTAAAGATATTTGGCAGAAGTAGGTGACCAATGATGTGTTCCATTTGTTCTGGGGTTTGTATGTGAGGATGAAATTGTCCCCAAACCTACCATTGGGGATATTTAGGGATGCAAAAACAATTTAAAAATGTAAAAATGCGAAATAATTTAATATATTTTTTTTCACTAGGGTTAAAGTGTGGGTTACAGTCAGGGTTGGGGAGTAACGGAATACAGGTAACGGGAATACATATTTAAAATACAAAATATAAGTAACTGTATTCCACTACAGTTACAGTTTAAATAATTGGTAATTAGAATACAGTTACATTCAAAAAGTATTTTGATTACTGAAGAGATTACTTTGCATTTTATTGTCATTTGTTTAATTGAATATTTAGTCCTTTTAGATGGAAAACATGCATGTTCCCAGGCACGATCATATTTTTTATCAAGAAAATTCACGTTGGATCATAATTTCTTTTTTTCTCTAGTAAGTCCTTTGATATTAGGGCAAAAATCTTATTCTTGATAATAATTTTTGTATTGTTTTCCTGTAAAAATATCTAAAAATCCTTAAAACAAGATCAATTAGATTTATCTTGTTTGAGAAACAACACTGCATAAGATATTTAGGTTTTTCAGAGAATGAATTTTTAACATGTGTATTTTGTCTTACTGTACTGGCAGAGTTTTTATAGTCAAAACAAGTGAAAAAATCTACCAGTTCTGAAGAAGTAATCCAAAGTATTTAGAATATGTTACTGTCCTTGAGTAATCTAATGGAGTACGTTACAAATTACATTTTACAGCATGTATTCTGTAATCTGTAGTGGAATACATTTCAAAAGTAACTCTCCCAACCCTGGTTACAGTAAGTCTTTATTTATTATAATTAGCTTTTTATATATAAAAAACAAAAAAAATAGTATGTCCCCATTTAGAAATAACTCAGCCACAGTTATAAATAACTGTATATACATATAAGATATATAGATAGAAGTAAATCCAGAGTCCAGAATACATGCCATGGGCAATAACAGTCTGGTGGTGGATCATTTTGTGCACATTGTGTTTTATCTAATTTCTTGTACTTGATTGGTTTTAAAATGGATTTGTATGTATCTTGTATTTTCTTTATCATTTTTATGTAAAGCACTTTGAATAAACTTGTTTTATAATATGGGAAGATTAAGTTGTTGTGTTCTGATGTGGCTTGACCAAATAAATAGGCTTAAGTAGATTTACATAGGATTTGAGAATGCTTCTTATATTACAGTGTGTATTTATTTTAGACCTATAATAGACCTATAAATCATGAAAAGTCATTTGTAATGCTAGATGTCACTGTACTCTGATGAAATTTAAGTTGATTTTTATTGGCTATACTTGGTAGTTTAGTAACCTATTGTACTAAATTGGCAGTTCCAACCACAAGTGAATTTAGTGTCTCATCACCCAGTTGTTTTTAGTTGATTCAACCAATTTGATCACAAGGGAAATCCACATCTTTTTCCACCCAAAGTGCTGAATTCCAGACAAGCGGCAATAGGTGGTGAATGTTCATGCCACGAAAATCGCCCGTGCTTTGCCTTTGACATCAAATCCCTTCAAATCCAGCTAGCGAGATTCTACATTTGCATAGAAGTAAGTGAAAGAACGTTTAGGTCTCAGTACTGTTTTGGTTTAGAGTATATTCATAAAAATGACTACTCAAATGTTTCTGAATCTGAAAATTGGGCTCTGTGCCTTTCCCATCACATCCATTCAAATAAGTGAAAGAATGCTGTTTTTGTCTCAGTACTGTTTTGAATGCACACAACTGTACTTCAAGCTTCGGTCAGTGCATAGAGGCGTTATGACCAGAATTGAACAAGTGCTTTAAAATTTGCAGACAAATCAGAAATGTTCCGTTTTGATCATTTATGAAAAATTTTGCACTGGACATTTTATTGTAATCAGTAAAAACATCAAACTAATCAATTAGCCATGTGTCATATTTTGTTTGGAAGCTCTCCAAGAGTATAATATAACCAGCCTATTTGTTTTACTCACAGACAAAAATATAGCACGTAATAGCTAAGTACATGTCTTTGAATAAAAATGAACAGAACATAAAATATCATACCATTACTTAGAGGAGGCGATTATCTTTCAAGTGAGCCCACACACAAGGTAATCGGATGCATAGATCATTAGATAATTCACACGAAGCACAATGTGCACAGTGCACACAGCATCTGACTGAAAACATGTTAGCTTTCCTGGATCAGATGACATTATTGGGATGTTGTAGCATCATGGAATGTTAAACCAATTGGATTTGGTTCAGATCGGTTCAAAAAGTCATCCATATTTGGGCAGAGAGACATGTGATTGGTGACTGCTACATATGGCCACCAGGAGATGATGCCAAGTACATGACAGACTCGATGGCCCCGTTTCCACCTTGTATTAAGATGTGTTTCGGTCATCCAATCACATGTGGTCAGCCTTAAATACAGGTCTAAATGGGGTCTGAAAGGCTTTGTGATCAGACCACAAAAACCACATAGGAATGTGTTCAAAAAAGCATGTGACCAGATCACATTTGAGGTGTAAACGCTAATCCGTCCTGTATGTGTCCCGGCAGCAGCGAAGCACCGCTCCTCACCTGTCAATCAACTGCTGCGCTAAAACAACATTTAAACTTTGCCATTACGAGCGGCTTTAAAAGGAAATAACCCTCCAATTGGAAAAATTTAAAAAGTGGATACATACAAAATCACGAGAGCTTCACGGATCTTCTTCAGTGTGTCTGATATCAATACAAATGACAAGCACAAACACCTGAAGTCAGGGCCGGTCAACCCATTAGACGACATAGGCGAGCGCTTAGGGTGGCATCGCTTCGGGGGCGCCGATCTACCGAGCCAATAATTAGTGTTCAATCTGTGTCAGACAAAATGCGCCCTGTGTTCCGATGACGCATTGTGCCGCCCCCATGGAACAAATTGACCGTGTACTAAAAGCCTTACTAACATACTACTCCTACTATTTCTGTTATATCTGTGTTTGGCAAAAACAGTGAGTGTAATATAGATAGTATGCCATTGTGAACACGGCCATAGACTCATGAGCCGTGAATCAAAGTGATACCCAATGCGTGAATTAATCAGTCTTTTGAGTCGATTCTTCTCAAGTAATTTGTCTAACGGGCCGGCTGAATCATTTGAACCTCTTTGTCACGCAGTAAAATAGTAACGGGATGCTTTAGAAGACAGAGAACAAAAAACAACACTGAATGAAGTGAATATTTACTTACAATTCATTGAAACAAAACCTGCAGCTTGTATTCAATCGTTTGCCAGAGATGAAGATCATGTGCGTGTGCAGCCTGTGAATGATTGTCTACTGCAGGTAAAGATACTTTCTAAATAAAAGTGTATCAAAACACATTACATGAAAGCGCTTAAAAGTACCAAAACCAAACCAATACTATGTTTTTTGGACATGTTCTTTGGAGTAGCCTTCCATATAAATACCATGATATAGGCCTATTGTATTATAAAAATACCAAGGTTTTAACATACTGTACCATGATTCTGCCACAGCAGGCTTTTGAGTAAGGTAACTTTGATAAACCATCTTGTGCTGTATAATGTGAAATTAATGCTACACAATATACTGTGTATAGATAGGCTACTAAAGATAATGATGCTCCTAAAATCACCAGAAATGAATGCTTTGGTGCTGTTTTTGCAAAATGAATAAATAAAATAAATAATTTGAAACCCCCCTACAACATCATAGTACAATAGATTGTGTACTTGATGGGCCCCAGACTCCCCAGTAATAATAAAAGCCTATAAATGTGCCTGCTGTGAAATATACTGTACAATGTGAATAGATCTTTAGGGCAGTGTGCCTTTTTTTTTGTTTTTTTGTTTTTTTTTACATCTTAGACCACTTGACTTGGTTTACGTGCACTTATTCACTTATATAGTTAAGTTATTCCTATATACAGTGATACTCATTTATGATGCCTACTTAAGAAGCCATAACATGCACTTGCATACTTCTTTCCAACATTGTTATAATTAATGTTTTGCTAGTTTGGGTTTACACACATTAGGATGTATTATGTGTTAATTTGTACTTTTTGTGTAAAAAGTAATACATAGCTCTATAATAATTTTAGTGGGGGGAGGGTCTCACCTAGGGTGCCTGAAGTTCCTTTAACACAGGTAATCCACTAAAATAACGGATAATTCTGCTTGACACGTTTCGTTTGTACTTAGATTACATTTCAGCCGCATCTGGGAGAAACAGCGCGCCATTTTTCCATGCTTGCTTTGTCTTCTGAATTTGCTGTGCTTTAATATCATGTACACTGCAATATATATATATATATATATATATATATATATATATATATATATATAAAATATTTTTCAAGACAAGTTTTTTTTGTCTTGTTTTCCTGTAAAATTATCTAAACATTCTTAAAACATGATTTATTTACTTGTCAAGCAAAATGGGATAAGATATTAAGACTTGTTTTAAGATAAATCTGACAAAATTTTGTGAACTTTAGACTCAAAACAAGAAAAGAAATCTACCAATGGGGTAAGCAAAATAAACTTGTTTTCTCTTTGAATTAAGTTTATTTTTCTTACTCCATTTGCAAACAGTTTTTTCTTGTTTTAATCATAAATCTCACTAAATTTGATTCGATTTCTCTTTGGACACTAGGAAAAATTTATTTTGTAATGCTTTAACTTTTGATTTTGATTCAACTTGTTGAATCAACACACAATTTTACTCACAGTTGACATGATTGGGAACAAAACAAAAGCAGTTTTTCAGAGCCACCTTTTTAACACCCAGAGATATATAATGTCAAATCACAAAAATAATTTAAAAAAAATAAATAAATGTTTTTTTGTGATTGTTCAGCAGTTTCTTAAGCTGAGAGTATGAGAATTTATCATAATCTATATAATTAAAAAACTGGAAAAGTTTTCTTTAAAATTATACCAAACACTTGACCCTACTTTGCCACTAAAATAGGAAATCTTTAAAAACACCCTCAGAGCCAAAAGCCATCAAGATTGCTTTTGGGTGACTTTTTTGACGTTCTCTTTTGCAGTGTTTTTGGCAGCTTCTTCACCTTATCATGTGTTTGTTCGAGATCTCTGTCTTGTTTGTGTAACAGGATGTGAGAGGAAGCTGAGAATTGAGAAGTGATGTGAGAAGGTGAAAATGAAAGGTGAGAGCAAGTCTTGGGTTAACAGAGTCAATCAGCACAGCCTGTGCTGTTCCGATCTTCAGGTACCCTTGTTTGAAGCAGAATAACTGTGGCTGATATTAAAATGTTATTCTTAGAGCTTTGAATGTGTTGGTCATCATGTCCAGCTTAAAGGGACAGTTTACCCAAAACTGAAAATTCTATCATTATTTTCTCACCCTTGTGTTGCTCCAACCCATATGACATTCTTTGTTCCATGGAACACAAAAGGTGATGTTGGGCAGAATATTAGTTTCAGGCTAACATTCTGCCTTTTGTGATCCGTGAAGGAAAGAAAGTCAAACAGGTTTGAATCAACATGATTTGGAACAACAGTTTTGGTGAGCGATTCCTTTGACTGTTGTGCACATGTCTCTTTCCTGTTTTCTAAGAAGCTCCTGATGTCACCTTAAACTGTAGTCAGAGAGAGGGGCTTAACCAAGAAAACAGCAGTTTGGGGTTCATTGGTTATCTGTTGTGATCAGCATTAGATCCACTGCTGAAAATAATAGCGGTCATTACAGTTACATCTACACGTTACAGTACTTAAGAGCAGCCACTGTGCTATTGTAAATTGTTTTAATCTGTTCATTTTCCATTTGAGTTTGTAAATATTTTACTTAGTGCACCCAAGTTTTAAATCGGCCAATACGACATTGGTCTTGGACTTTATACTGACAATGATCTGTGTGGATGCAGCATTATGCAAAAGCAAAACTTTTTAGTTACCAATTCATAGAAATGCACTATTCTGAGGCATATTTCTCAGCCATAATTAATTTATTCTACAAATGTAAGTGTCTGATAATAAGGGGGTTACTGTGAAAAAGTGAGTAGTATTTGGCTGGTTATGTGATGTCAACATGTTAGTCACCATGAGGGGAACATACTTGTGTAGATTAAGCTTTCATGGACCCTTCAACATTTCTGGGTTTTGAATGTGGATGCAAATTATAGCAAGGTTAACCTTAATAGTGGTAAATGCAGCCTGAGCTCATGAAAATTACACGAATGTGGCAACATTATTGTTAAATAATATGACGTGGTTCATTATAGGCCTTCATTAATAAAAATTCCCCATAAAATCCTTCATAAAAGAGTTCTAAGACATGAAACAAACCAACCAGCTCCGAGGTGAATCACAACATTACAAACAAAGCAAAAAAGCATTTCAAAATCTGACAAAAAGACAAAGGGACAAGACTGAGTACTTACTAGTGCACGAACTACAAACCCATGAAGCATTGCAAATGACATAATCGAATAAAAAACAATGTAAGTATATAAAACTATTGATTTTAGGTTGATTATAAGTATTAATATGTTTTTAAGTTTACTGCAAAATATTCAGATATATACAAATATATACAGTATGTAGTTTTAGGATTTAGGGAGACCGACTTGATTGCATCATTCACAATGCATCATGGAAGTGGGTGGTTGCTGCTGGACTTGCTTGGCAGGCTTTGTTTGCCATGGTTCACTGATTGGTGGATCTTTCTCTCTCCTGGACAATGTGTAGCTATGCACCAGGAATTCTGATATTAAACACGATTTTAAAAAAAATGTTGAAAGTTGAAATAATGTTGACCGATGGCTTCAACATAGGCATATATCATCGATGAACAATCTCGGAGCTCATGGTATGTCTGTCTTTAAAGGTTTATAAGGTAACGTTGAAAATCAAGAAGAATCAGCTGGTAAATACTATAGATGAAAATGTGTCGTGAAAATAACTACACAAGGAATAATACCCATAACCATATCAATTCTAATGAAGCACAAGCCACAAACAATGCATAAACATACCTAAACTTATTGGAGAGATTATAATCGGACTGCGTACATGTAAAGTACTTGTGCATAAATCAACATGCATGAATGCTGAATGCTCATTTCCAAATGCAGGAGTATACTTAGTTGGGCATGCAAACACTGTTATAAACAGATGAGCAATATGAACCTATATTTGGCTCACCACTGTGGCATGGCCAAACAAGTGACAGTGCAAATCTAGCGCAACTGTTTGCTTGGAAAAGCGAAGGCATTGCATGTGTCGTGATTGTTTTTTTCTCACATGCGAGTGAGTGAAAACAAATGGTGGCATAAAGAAGCGATGCAGGACAGCTGTGCAGAGCTTATTAAGCATAGGCTGGATTATGATTGGATGAGATGCCCAGTGGCGGTCCGTGATGCAATTTAATTATTTATTGACTTTAAGGAGACAATAAATGTAGTTTACTAATGAGAGGAGGCTTTATGCTGTCAGCCACCTCTGGCATTCATACCGATTCATACAGTAATTTTTTCCATTTAAGGCATCTTAGTTTAAAACAACATTCATTTTGAATATATTTTTGAGGAGGCTCAGCCTCCTTTGCCTCCTCTGACCAGCCACCGCTGGAGATGTCTTAATTTAATGAATGAAGTAGCGCTTACTACTATTCTGCCTGATAGAACTTTCGCTTAGTCTTCTATTTCTTTTGTTGCAATACTTTTTACAGTGAAAAAAAGTTACTTACTGCACCTTTTAAAATTTTAAATCAAAGCTTTAGTTTCATATATCAGAATTTCATTTTATGTCTTTAATATTTCATTTAAACCTGTCAGGAAAATGTACCAATCAGTTGTTTTTAAACGGATCCAATTTGCTATCTCATTTGCCTTCCCTTTTAAAGTGTTTTATCAATGCCTTTTATGTAATGACATTGAGACTTGCACAGCAGACAGAGAGCCTCATAGGAGCATTTCAGACTTTCCAGACCTGGAATCCTCTCTCAGAGCAAATATCAGTGCAGTGAACTCTGTGGCAGGGAGGAGGACATAACCGCTTTTATCCTTTAAAGCTCCAGTAGATTCATTGTATCAGAAACTGCTTTGAATCCTTAATAGCCTCATTTGCTGGACCTCAAAGAGCTCAACAAGCCACCATCAAAATCTGTGATGTTTTTTTTTTCTACACATTTTCTATAGAGAACTCACACTGCATATAAATCTATCTTTGCCCTTCTAAATAACACTGGAGGTTGTAATTGGTAAGAATATGATAGATGAGAGTCTTTTTAAACATGATGGGAAAATATGTTTGTAAAGTATAGGAGGAACAACAGTGCAACATATGCATTTGGGTAGTTGACAGACAATATATGAAACTATTTTAAACAGCATTTTGCTAATTATTTTAAATTGATCATGCAAGTAGTTTTTTTATGATCTCATATTAATTGAGATAATATATTGAATGTGTGCCCTTCAAAAATGCATTTGTCATCGGACCATTTAAAATTAGCTTGTGTGAAGGCGGGAAAAAAAAAAAGTGATTACAAATATTTAAAAAATTAAAAGAAAACAGTTATATATTAAGAATTTTATTTTCTTCCCTGAGGTCCACTGATCATGTTAGTAAAGGTTCGTTTGCACCAAAACAGTAATAATTTAGTAATATATGATAATTTTATACCCTGTCTCTGACCCTCTATCTGAAATGCTCGATTTTGGCCTCAGCGCCTCCTTTAAACGTCAACGTTAACGCCCACTGTTATGATTGGCTAACGTTGTGCAGCCCCTTGAATACAGCAATGTTTGAAACTCAGTCAGAAAAGAATGAACAAGCTCCGCAGCATTATAAAACTAAATTTCAGGGTTTACACATAATGTACTTTTCAGTCTTTTAAAAGTGGGCTGATGACAATGGTCCAATACATCTGTCTAGTGCATGTTTTATAAAACAATAATTCAAAGTAGTCCAGATGGGTCCCCTCTGGTGTTCAGGAATATTTAGTAGGCCAAACTAGGCCTGTCAGTCCTGCTCTCTCCCTCTGTTTCCGAACTGAGTGCCAGTGGGAAGGGCCAAGGTTGCAATGATGTAAAGTAGACATTGATGTTGTAGCTGTAGAGGCAGTCATGAATTAATGGCCTCCAAGTGACGTAGGGAAGTCGCGGAAGTAGAGAATGAGGTGTTTTTGCAGCTTGGTTTCAGTAAATGCTTTTATTGGATTGGGGATTAAGTTTTGAGTTCTGAAATTTACAGTATATTTTTATAGTAGAATGACCTCATATGTCAAAATTTCAAGGAAAATTTGATTCCACATGACATGACCCCTTTAAAAGAAAAGAAAGATTTAAACTTCATCTGACTGCTCCCACATACATATAGATTTAAAAATGTTCACAGTATGTTTGTTCAATTATTGTTTGCAGGTAAGCTGGTTTCACTGCAACATGCTACAAGAGTTTTATCTGAAACCCTCCTCCTCCCCAGCAGCACAGGTCTAGATCTGCTTCAAGGGGCTTGTATGCATGTCTGATTGTGCAGCAGCAGTATGTCATAGATGCTCAACCAATTAAGTCCAACAAGATCAAACCTACCAACTTGTCATATCCATTATAACACCTTAAATTTATTCCAAGAGTTGTCATGACTGAAATTACATTATTTTTGACAAAATGTTGAGTCCAAATGGATAGAAATGTCACATTTTAGTTTCAGATGTATATTAATATGGCTGTAAAGTTTGATATGCTCATTTCCTTCATTTATGTCTAATTAAAGTAGGACTGTTTATAAATTCTCAGATTTTCTGAGAAAAACACAAAAGAACTGTTTCCATTTGCCAAATACAGAGTATGGATCAAAGACCTCTCCACCTGAAAGAGAACATGCTGATATTTGCTTAAGATTTCCGATTGTAGCAGGATAGGCAGCAGGGGCGGATCTACTGGGGTGGCATATGCCACCCTAAGAAAAAGCATTTCCACCCCAGCATAACTATCCAAATGTATTAAATATAAATGTAAGTATATTATCGTTGATTTTGACATTGTGTAGGGGTTTATTCATGTCAAACTCAAAAGTAACAGTCAGTATCTGGTATGGACACCAGCTGCATTAAGTACTGCAGTGAATCTCCTCCTCATTGACTGCACCAGATTTGCCAGTTCTTGCTGTGAGATGTTACCCCACTCTTCCACCAAGGCACTTGCAAGTTCCCGGACATTTCTGGGGGGAATGGTCCTTGCCCTCACCCTCCGATCCAACAGGTCCCTGACGTGCTCAGTGGGATTGAGATCCGAGCTCTTCGCTGGCCATGGCAGAACACTGACATTCCTGTCTTGCAGGAAATCATGCACAGAATGAGCAGTATGGTTGATGGCATTGTCATGCTGGAGGGTCATGTCAGGAGGAGCCTGCAGGAAGAGTATCACTTGAGGGAGGAGGATGTCTTCCATCACCCAACCATCCATCCATCACCCTTGGTGAGACAAAACCATGACTCATCAGTGAAGGGCACTTTTTGCCAGTCCTGTCTGGTCCAGCGAAGGTGGGTTTGTGCCCATAGGCAACGTTGTTGCCGGTGATGTCTGGTAAGACCTGCCTTACAACAGGCCTACAAGCTCTCAGTCCAGCCTCTCTCAGCCTATTGCGGACAGTCTGAGCACTGATGAAGGGATTGTGCATTCCTGGTGTAACTCGGGCAGTTGTTGTTGCCATCCTGTACCTGTCCCGCAGGTGTGATATTCGGATGTGCCGATCCTGTGCAGGTGTTGTTACATGTGGACTGCCACTGCGAGGATGATCAGCTGTCCTTCCTGTCTCCCTGTAGCACTTTCTTAGGCGTCTCATAGTACGGACATTGCAATTTATTGCCCTGGCCACATCTGCAGTCCTCATGCCTCCATGCAGCATGCCTAAGGCACGTTCACGCAGATGAGCAGGGACCCTGGGCATCTTTCTTTTGGTGTCAGTAGAAAGGTCTCTTTAGTGTCCTAAGTTTTTATAACTGTGACCTTAATTGCCTGTAAGCTGTTAAGTGTCTTAACAACCGTTCCACAGGTGCATGTTCATTAATTGTTTATGGTTCATTGAACAATCATGGAAAACATTGTTTAAAACCTTTACAATAAAGATCTGTAAAGTTATTTGGATTTTTACAAAATTATCTTTAAAATACAGTGTTCTGAAAATGGGATGTTTCTTTGCTGAGTTTGTGCCTATTTTACACAAAAAAAAAAAAAATGTTTGCCCTCAAATGCAACCAAAATATAATTTGAATACTTTATTGAGCTCTCTGAAAAGTGCAAATTTAGTATCCACATTGGGACATCCACAACAAAATAGTACTTCAGATGTTGGAAAAAAAATAAAAATACAGATAATAATATAAAAAATAACGTAACAAGTGATCAAGCGTTTGATTACAGCTTATTTTTCAGTTTAATCCAATTCAAAGTTCTTACATACCCATGACTTGTTTCCAACTATCTGTGCTATCTGTGGTTTTCTTGGTTACAACTTTCACAGTTGTAATGAAAAATTCTGTGTAGATGTGTAAAGTCTTATAACTGATGCTAGTGCCGAGCAGGTGATTTCTCTTTCCCTCGTTAGTGCTGTTCAGAGTGTTGGCATTGTCAAGACGTTTCACATGATGGTTGAACTGCTGCATGGTACTTTAAAATAGCAAATTCTCATGTAAAATTCAAATGGATTGCATGCACAACGATATCGATGGAAGCCCGAATTAACTGCGCATGTGAGCCGCTCTGCGTTTTTTACAAGAGTTCGCATTTTAAGAAGTGCCCAGTTGATGCGCTCGCACGGATTCTGACAACGGAGTAGTGATGGGTCGTTCATGAACAATTCGTTCATTTTGAATGAATCTTTTATGTGACTCACAAGAACGAGTAGTCTCAGAGAGTGATTCGTTCATTTTGTGTTGGCCACGCATGTGCATTGCGCAACCTCTGTTCGTCTGTAAGGCCAAGTGGAAAGAGGTAAAGGGTAGCGCTACCATAATAAGAACATGGCCATTAAAAGTGTGTGCACACAAATGAACTATCGAAGGGATCCCAATGCATTGGTGTTTTAGATCAAAGTAAGTGACAATTTACGTTAAATGCTGTATTGATGTTTGTATGAAAATAAGTTGTGTGTGGTAAAGAAATAAAAGGGTAAAATGGATAATCAAGTTAACGAGGTTGATATGTGTGAAAAGGCAGCATCTGGCATTGATCCGGTAGGAGTGCCCGCTGACACTGCCAGAAAACGATCAGTGAAACTTACAGCAAAGGCATTGCTTTCTAAAATAAGTGATTTAGAGAAACTAAGAAAATCTAAACTAAATAAAGCTGCCAACTTAAATATAGTTCAAGGGTTGATGTGCGAGCCTGGTTATGAAGCTGAAATAGCAACTTCAGCAAATATTGATTAATGACGCAAAGGATGCACATAATACTCTGATGCCTGTAGAAGAAAAGAAAAACATGAAATTTGGTTCAAGGCTAAACTTCTGGGTGTAAATGAATTTTTCCACAGTGTCAGCAAATGTTTGACGAGTACAAATGATGTTGCTGCTGAGAATGTTGACGTTAAGGGTGACAGTGAAATAAAACCAACGGACAGTGTGTCAGATGTTGGAACAGTGATATCAAACATTTCAATTAAAAGTCGCAGCAGTTCAAGATCAAGCCGTTCAAACAAAGCCTCGTTTGAAATTGCGCGTGTACAAGCCGAAGCAAAGAGAGCCGCGCTCCTGTCTCAAGCAGCATCGCTGAAAAGGAAGCATGCACTGGAGAAAGAGGCGGAATCATTACGCAAGAAAATGGAGCAAATGAAAATTGATGGCGAGATTGAAGCTTTAGATGCAGAACTAGCAGTTTTACAATCATTTTCAGATCAAGATGGAATGGAATCCTATTTTGAGAAGCAAAGACCAAAAGAAAGAAATGTCATTTCTGATGCAAAGCTCAAGGAATCCATAACACCAAAAGAAATGATAAACTTGCCTGTCACAAGAGTAGAAATGACTGAAAATGTTGCACATACAGTTGATAATTCTACACTACAGGTTCTACAAAGGCAAAATGAAATATCTGCATTGCTGTTACAATAACAAATGGCAAACCAACTTCCAAGAGAAATAGCTGTTTTTGAAGGACAACCTTTAAAATTCAATGTTTTCATGCAAGCCTTTAAACACTGTGTTGAAGAGAAAAGTGCAACTAAAGGGACTGCCTGTATTTTCTGGAACGATACACCAGAGGGCGTCCACGAGATCTTGTGCAAAGCTGTTTACACATGAGTGCGGAGAGAGGCTTTGAAACAGCCAAAGCCCTCATACAGGAGCATTTTTGCAATGAAACAGATCACAGCAGTTTATATGGAAAAAGTTCTCAACTGGCCTGCTGTTAAGGCTATAAATGTTTCCTTGCTCCAGGATTACACTTTATTCCTACGTGGATGTAACAACACACTGTCTGATTTGCAGGACATGAAAGGACTTGACATGTCTGCTAATCTCAAAGTTGTCATTTCAAAACTTCCTTTTAAACTGAGAGAATGATTCAGAAGCATTGCATGTGATATTTTTAAAAATCTAAAATGAAACCAAACTTCAATGATGTTGTACACTTTGTGGAACATGAACCTGAACCAACTGTAAACAACACACTTGTGTCAACTCAAGCCTTTGGATGCCAGACAGGGGCCGGTAGCAATGGAATGTTCCCAGTTCTTCCAGTTAAGTAGAAAGCAAGAAAAGGCAACAAAGTGATTCAGACATACGCGTTTCTAGACAATGGGTCAACCTCTACATTCTGCTCTGAAGCTCTGATGTGAAAGCTGAACCTGGCTGGGAAAAGTTCAAATATATGTTTGTTAACAATGAGCACAAAGACATCGGTGTCAACATACATTGTAAATGAACTAGAAATATCTAGCCGTAATGGAAAAGGGTACTACAGGCTTCCAAGTGTTTACACACAAAAAACGATGCTGGTGAGTATAGCAAAATCATCAAACCGGAAACCCTCAGAAAGTGTTCTTACCTTGATCACATTGACATCCCTTAAATCCATGCTGAAGTGGAGTTGTTAATTGGTACAAATGCTTCAAAGTTGCTGGAACCATGGGACGTTGTGAACAGCCAAGGTGAGGGACCCTTTGCCATTAAAACCCTACTGGGGTGGGTTGTCAATGGCTCGTGGGGATTGGAAAGGCAACCTTAATGATGACAGCTGTCATTTTGCAACTGTAAATAGAGAATCTGTTGAGTCACTTGAGCTGCTATTGGAGAAGCAGTACGAACATAATTTCAATGAAAGTGTTGCTGAGGACAAAGAAGAAAAGTCAAGAGAGAAACATAATTCATTGAAATTATGGAGCAGTCTGTGAAGTGGCATGATGGACATTATAGTTTAAAACTGTCATTCAAAAACAAAGAGGTGACAATGCCAAACAACCGTTGTATTGCTCAACAGTGCCTCATTGGAATACACAAGAAAATGGAAAGGAATGAAAATTTCCACCAAGAGTACACAGAATTTCTTGAGAATGTCATCAACAATGGTTACGCTGAAATGGTCCCACAGGATAAATTACATTGTGGTGAAAACGATGTGTTTTACATTCCTCCTCATGGGGTTTACCACCCACGCAAAGGCAAGTTGTGGGTCGTTTTTGACTGTGGAGCTAAGTTCAAAGGAACCTCCTTAAATGATCAACTTCTGCAGGGTCCGAACCTTACAAGTTCCTTAATAGGAGTGCTCTTAAGATTTGGACATGAACCTGTTGCCTTTATGTCAGATGTAAAATCCATGTTTTACCAAGTCAAAGTCGCGGAGGAAGAAAAGGACTTTCTTTGATTCCTATGGTGGCCCAATGGAAATATAACCAAGGAAGTTGAAGAATACAGGATGACTGTACACTTATTTGGAGCAGTGTCGTCTCCCAGCTGTGCATGCTACGCTTTGAGGAAGACTGCAGACGACCACCAGGGCAGCTTTACGGAGGAAGTGATTGACACTGTGCATAGACATTTTTATGTGGATGACTGCCTGAAAAGCTCACCATCTGTGGAGAAAGCAATACTGATTTTTAATGACCTTGGTGACCTTTGCCAGAAAGGAGGCTTTCATCTTACACAGTGGATCAGCAACAGTCGTGAAGTCCTGCAAGCAATTCCTGAGAAGGACCACTCTAAAAATGTGAGTGAGCTCAATTTAGACAGAGACCATCTCCCAATGGAAAGAGCCTTGGGGCTCCAATGGTGTATGGAAAGCAACACCTTCAACTTCCGCATGGACTGCAAAGAACGGATGCAAACTCACCGGGGGATTTTTACCAGTTGTCAGCTCAGTGTATGATCCCTTAGGGTACCTTGCAGCAGTTACTCTTCCAGCCAAGCACATTTTACAAGAGTTGTGCAGGAAGAATTATGGCTGGGATGAAGAAATTCCGCAAGGCCTAAGACAACAATGGATCAGTTGGTTGACTGACCTGAAAGGGCTTTCGAAGTTCTGAGGGAGTAAGTGCTTGAAACCACATGACTTTGGACCATCTGTCCATGCCCATTTGCACCACTTTGCTGATGCCAGTGAAGGAGGGTATGGCACAGTAACATACCTGAGGTTACAGAATGAACCAGGTGATGTACACTACCGGTCAAAATTTTGAAACACTTGCCTGAAATGTTTCTCATGATCTTAAAAATCTTTTGATCTGAAGGCGTATGCTTAAATGTTTGAAATTAGTTTTGTAGACAAAAATATTAATTTATTTCATTTATAAAACGAAAATGTAATAAAAAAAAGTTTTTGAAATTGATGACTTAGACCAAATAATAAAGAAAACCAGCCAATAAGTGCCCAACATAGATGGGAACTCCTTCAATACTGTTTAAAAAGCATTCCAGGGTGATACCTCAAGAAGTTGGTTGAGAAAATGTCAAGAGTACATGTCTGCAAATTCTAGGCAAAGGGTGACTACTTTGAAGATGCTAAAATATGATACAATTTTGATTTATTTTGGATTTTGTTTAATCACAACATAATTCCCATAGTTCCATTTATGTTATTCCATAGTTTTGATGACTTTACTATTATTCTAAAATGTGAAAAAAAAAATTGATTGTTTCAAAATTTTGACTGGCAGTGTACATGTTTGTTTCCTTCTTGGAAAAGCCAGAGTGGCACCACTTAAATCAGTAACCATCCCTCGTTTAGAACTCACTGCCGCTGTCTTGGCTGTTCGGGTAGACAAGATGGTAAAAGCAGAATTACAGCTTCAATTAGAAGAATCCTGTTTCTGGACTGACAGCAGCATAGTCTTGAAATACATCAACAATGAAAACAAGAATTTCTGTCATTAGGGAAGCATCAGACACAACACAATGGCAGTATATCCACACATCACACAATCCTGCAGATGATGCATCTAGAGGACTGATGGTCCACAAGCTTCAGGGCCAGAATTCTTGTGGAAAGCAAAGGAAACATGGATGCACTGCAAAGTAGAGTCCACTATTGATGAAGGTGATCCAGAGGTCAAAAAGGAGATCTCTGCAAATGTAGTAAGTGTACAGAACAGTAGTGCAACCAGTCAGCTCATCATTTATCACTCTGATTGGAAGAGACTGAAAACTGCAGTTGCGTGGATATTAAAAGTAAGGAAAGCTCTATTTAAATTGAGTAAAAAAAGGAAGCAACTTCTGTTGGATGCCCCTGTGGATCTCAATCGCATTGACCTGGAGATGTTGAAAGCCAGAGGCTCAGTGGGATAAGGTTTATCAACTGATGACCTGTCAATAGCAGAAAATGCTATTATCCAGTTCTGCCAAAAAGAAAGATTTAACAGCGAGATTTGTGCACTGTTGTCTGGAAAACTTGTGAAAAAGAGTAGTCCCATCTACAAGCTGAACCCTATTCTAGATGATGGATTGCTAAGAGTGGAATGCTGTCCAGGACGGCAATGCCAGAAGAGAGCAAGCACCCAGTCATCCTGTCAAAAGATCAGCACATCTCCATGTTAATTCTCAAACAAGTTCATAAACAGATAAGGCACGGTGGGAGAAACATTTTCTCAAGGTTGAGAGAAAAGTATTGGATCACTCATGCCAATGCAGCCGCAAGAACAATCTTGACAAGTTGTGCTTTTTGCAAGCGTCACAAAGGACAAATGCGTGATCAAAAGATGGCAGACCTCTCCAAAGAAAGAACAACTCCAGACTTACCTCCATTCACCAACGTGGGGGTGGATTACTTTGGGCCCATTGAGGTAAAGCAAGGACGTTCCTATGTGAAACGTTATGAAGTTATCTTTACATGTATGGCAAGCAGAGCAGTGCATTTAGAAGTGGCACATTCACTGGACACTGACTCTTGTATCAGTGCCATTTGTAGATTTGTGTGCCGCAGAGGACCCGTGTGTCACTTCCGCTCAGATAATGGCACAAACTTCACGGGAGCAGAGGAGGAGCTGAAAAGAGCAATTGCAGAATTGAACAATGGGACAATTGAGAAAGCTTTACTGCATGATGACATCAAGTGGAGTTTCAACCCACCAACAGCTTCACATCACGGCAGTGCTTGGGAAAGCATGATCAGGCTGGTTAGAAAGGTGCTGATATCTGTTTTACATCAACAAACCTTAACTGATGAAGCCTTGGCCACTGTCGTATTTGAAGCTGAGGCAATCTTGAACGACCGACCCATTACCAAGGTCTCAGAGGACCCTAACGACCTGGAACCTCTGACGCCAAACCATCTTCTCACATTGAAAACCGATTGTTCCTCCAGGCCTGTTGATTGAAAAGACCAATATGCAAGAAGATGATGGAAACAGTCAAAGTACATTTCAGATTTATTCTGGAAAAGATGGTCCAAAGAATACCATGCTGCATTACAAGAAAGGCAAAAGTGGAACGAAACAAAACTAAATTTTGCAACAGGTGACATCGTTTTGATCGCAGATGCCACTGCCCCACGAAATTCCTGGATGATCGGAAAAGTAATCACAACTTTCCCTGACAAAGCAGGCATGGTCGGATCTGTTCAAATCGAAACAAACACAAATATTATTGAAAAACCAGTGACAACTGTGTCTTTTTGGTAGAAAATGGTTAACTTGTCAGCATAAAAATTTGACTTGTTAATTAGGGGGAAAAAAGGGGGTTTATTTTTGTTATAAGGTAATTACATTTGAAAATAATGTCATTTAGTTGATTCTTAATTTTAATGTATATGGCTCCATGTGTAAACATAATTGTAATTGTTATGTCTTGTACAGCCATAAACAATTAGGGGCCGGTTGTGTTGGAGCCATTTTAATGGTGACTATTGGGGGCGCTCTGGGTAGCCACGGTAACCTATTTAAGTGTAGGACTGTTGGCTGTAACTGTAATTGAATGTTATGATAAGTGTTTGTTGCGGCTGTTATCAGTGTCATTTAGTGTCAGGAGTTTTGCCACAGTTCTCACTCTTTTCCATGTCCCTAATTGTGATGACCTTCTCGACCGTGTTTGTGTGTATGTAGTGTGTCTGTTTGTGTGTTGTCTTTCTCTTTCACCCCCTCTCTCTTAATCACGTTCAGGTGTGTGGTAACCAGGTGAGCTGATGGCTGATGTGTCCTCCCTATATAAACAGTGTTTCATGGCTGGGTTGTGTGATAGGAGACGGTTGTTCGTGAACTGTGTCATCTCGTTCACAGGCGCTCAGGCGCATTCTGAGTTACCGCTGCTGGAGTGGAGAGTTTGTGGTTGTCGCTGTCAGAATTTGAGTTTTGTAACACCCATCCACTGATGTACAGATGCAATCTTGTTTTATTAAAAAGTTATATTTAGGTGAATTAGAATCCAAAACCTCTAAAGGCAAAAAGTTACCATTAGTTCAGTCAGTCATGTTCTTAATCAAAGTGCTGATCTATGTATTCATCTACTGATTAACAAAATCCCAAGACTGATAGTGGCAGATGTTGAAATGAAATTACCATATTATGTGAAATATTTATTTGGGTGCTTGAATCAGTCATTAAGTATGACTTGATCAAAACAGGTAATTTAAAAGAATCTTTTACTGTGCATAACATAATATTCATGAGTTTTGCAGCACAGTCAGGATGCAGCCCAGTATCATTTTTTGTACAGTTTATTTTTATTTAGACCTAACTTTGTGTTAATCTTCGCTTTCAAATGATAATTCTTGCAGAATAACATGGGTTATGCATGCATTTTCCATCCACACTGAAAAACATTATTCCTTGCTTCAGCAAATATTGCTCATTAAAATAAACAGATTTTACTGAAAACGTAATGCTGTCAACTTTGCTTAATTATATGCTAATAATTCCCGCAGATTTTTCACCTGAGAGACAGTTCATCTTCAACTGCTGCTCAGGCGTCACTCACACGGCAGAAACTCAGCAGGCAACAGGTAAATCACTTTTCTACACGTTTCAATGCAAATGTCTCATTGAACCCCTTCGTCTTAAAGGGAAACCAATTTACATTAGCTGAGTGTTGGTTTATGTTCACTTTTAATCTTAATCAAATGATTTTAGTAGTTCATCCAAAAATGCTATTTCTCTTGTCGTTTGGCCTTCTCACCCCTTAGACCTTCTCAAACTCGTATGACTTTCTGTCTTCTGTGGAACTCAAACCAAAATTTCCACTCAAGTCATATGGAGGATTACATTGATGCTGCCTTTATGGATCTTGAAAGGTTTTAACCTCACTGACTTCCATTTATATGGACATACACACATCAGATATCCATCAAAAATCTTTGTTTGTGTTCCCCTGAAGAAAGTCAAATGAGTTTGACATGGCATAAGACTGCATAAATGATGCGAGAGTGATCATTTTTGGTTTGCCTAAAATAGACACCCAGATATCAACGTGTAAGTTGGTTTGTAAAAAAAAATCATATTATAAGTATAATACTGTTGCAACATGTAGCAGGGTTTGCAGCAGTTGAAAATTGTCTCGTCATGAATCTTAAATGTAAACTAGCCATACATGTTGCTTATCTGGTCAGTTACAATTATACTATTTATTTATTTATTTTTTGTCTTACAGGATAGGGTCATTTTAAATTATAGTCCTGGCAGGTCTACAACTATAACTGAAAGAAGAGTCATCAGAGGTTTTCAAGGCAAAAAAAAAAAAAAATGTAGGAAACACATTTGGATAACATTATTCATATTTATATAGCACCGTTTTAGCATATCCGCTGACATTCATATACATGTATGCATTTGGTACAGTGGTTGAATAGCTGTGTGCTTTAAATGAAAATTCTCATCATTTACTCACCCTCATGCCATCCCAGATGTGTATGACTTTCTTCTGCTGAACACAAAGATTTTTAGAAGAATATTTCAGCACTGTTGGTCCATACAATGCAAGTAAATGGTGTCCAGAACTTTTAAAGTACAAAAAGCACATAAAGGTAGCCTTAAAGATATGAATACGACTCCAGTGGTTTAATCCATGTCTTCAGAAGCGAAATTATAGGTGTGGGTGAGAAACAGATCAATATTTAAGTCATTTTTAACATGAATTTTCCTCCCTGCCCAGTAGGTGGTGAAATGCACAAAGAATGTGAATCCCCTAAAACAAGAGAAGACAAATATGAAAGTGAAAGTGGAGATTGATAGTAAAAAAGTACTTAAATATTGATCTGTTTCTCAACCACACTTATCATATCACTCCTGAAGACATGGATTCAACCACTGGAGTCATATGGATTAATTTATGTCACCTTAATGTGCTTTTTGACCACCATTCACTTGCATTGAATGTACCAACAGAGCTGAGATATTCTTCTAAAAATCTTTGTTCAACAGAAGAAAATCCTACACATCTGGGATGGCATGGTGGTGAGTAAATGAGAGAATTTTTATTTTTGGGTGAACTATCCCTTTTAAGCATCACTTTTCTTTTTACTCTGTAATTATTGATTTTGAGGATATTTAATTGTGCAAATAAATGCAATGGAAACTGTTAATATACATTTTGACAAAGATTATTTCTATGCATTTAGGAAGAGGAGCTTGACCAAGCACAGAATGGAGCAGATGCCATCAATGCTTTGGAGCAGGAATTGCGAAAGTTGCCTTTCAACCCACTGGATGTATTGATTGTCTTTGAAAATAAGCTGGGGACATTTGTCAAATCTTGGGTCAGTGCACTGACTTTTTGGGCTACTTTATGCCCTTCACATCAGCTACCCAAAGAAGCTTACACTTTTTCTTTCTTTTTTTTTTTTTTTTTTGAGGTCATACAGTAAATGGTGTTGCATCTTGATGATGGCAATGTCTGGCCAAGTTGAAAAGATCTTTTGAATGAATAGTTTCATTTATAAATACAAACTGTTTTTGGTGTTTTTGTTACAGTATTAATTCAGAGAGTTTTCTCCTACCTGCATATATTTCTGCAGTGTGCAGTGTTAAAATGCATTTTGAGTTGTGTTTTAGATTTACTTCAATTCTTTAAGTCATTGCATAACCCACTTCTTTTTATGTCTTTTGTTTATCGTCATGATTTTGTTACTATTTTTGTATTTGAGAATGTATTTTGGTTATAGGAGAGCATGAATATCTATGTTAGATTGTACATTTGTAAACAACAACAAAAACCTTTGACATTCACCAGAGGACCTCTCAAGCTCCATCAGGTTGGATGGGGAGCGTCGGTGCACAGCCATTTTCAGATCTCTCCAGAGATGTTCAATTGGGTTCTGGGCTCTGGGTGGGGCGTGTGGTGAATTGTGTATGGATGCCGTGGAGAATAGCGTGAGCCTCCACATGCCAGGTCAACTTGGTAATGCGCTCAACAAGCCACGTGATGAGATGTGCGGATTGACCATCTCAGAAGCAGAGGCAACTGAGATTCGTCCTCCGCCACCCGGATTGAGGACCACGAGGACCTAGAGCGCATTGGGAATTGGGCATGCCAGATTGGGGAGAAAAGGGGAGAAAATCCAAATAAAAAATAAAAATATTTTAAAAAATAAGCAGTTTGATAACTGCCATTTTAAAGTTTCTTGGGACATGTCCTAAGGACAGCAAGGAGTTAATAATATTAAGAAGAGGTTCTGAGATTACAGGGAATACCTCTTAAAAGAGCTTAGTTTTTATTGGCTCTAACATACATGTTGTAGCTTTTGATGTTTCGATAAGTTTTGTTAACTCTTCATTACCTATGACAGCAAAGGATTGAAATTGCTTGTGAGGAAAATTATGAGACACTGTTTTCTAAGGTACTGTGACAGATGATTGCATAATTCCAATTTGGTTATGATGATTTCAATTTTATCAGTAAAGAAATTCATGAAGTCGTTACTATTGTGCTGCAATGTAATATCTGGTTCAGTCGAGGCTTTATTCCTAACCTGTTTAGCCACAGTACTAAACAAACACCTAGGATTGTTGTGGTTATTTCTATGAGTTTGCTAAAATATGCCGACCTGGCAGCTTTTGGTGCCTGTCTGTAGCTACAGTCACTATCCTTCCATGCACCACGAAATACCTCTAACTTTGTATAGTTCCACTTGCACTCCATTTTCCGAGCTGCTCACTTGAGAGCACGAGTGTGATCATTGTACCGTGGTGTTGGGCTTTTTTTCTTTAATTGTCTGTAATCAAAGGGGGGCGACACTATCAAGCGTGCTAGAGAAGACTGTATTTATATTTTATCTTGTTACTTCAAGTTCTTCTAGACCTTTTGGCTTACTGAATATATGAGATAAATCTGGAAGATTATTAGTAAAGCTATCTTTAGTGGTCGAAAGAATAGTCCTACCTGAACGATAGCATGGTGTAGATTGAGTAACATTAGCTGATCGCAGCATGCAAGAGACAAGGTAATGATCTGAGATGTCATCTCTCTGCGGCAGAATTTCTATAGCATCAACATCAACTCCATATGACAGAATTAAATCTAGCATATGATTATGGCGATGAATTGGTCACATTTTGTCTGACTCCAAGAGAGTTGAGAATATCGATAAATGCTAATCCCAATGTGTCATTTTCATTAACTATGTGAATGAAGTCACCAACAATTAAAGCTCTATCCACAGTAACTACTTGATCTGATAGAAAATTAGCAAATTCACCAAGTAAATTGCAGAGATTACATCTGCTCTGTATTACCACTCAATCTTGACCCGCTGCAGTTTGCATACCGCAACAACCGCTCCACTGATGATGCCATTGCATCTACAATACACACTGCTCTCTCCCACCTGGAAAAAAAAGACACTTATGTGAGAATGCTGTTTGTAGACTACAGCTCAGCATTCAACACCATAGTGCCCTCCAAGCTAGATGAGAAACTCCGGGCTCTGGGCTTAAACAGCTCGCTGTGCAGCTGGATCCTGGACTTCCTGTCAAGCAGATGCCAGGTGGTTAGAATAGGCAGCAACATCTCCTCATCACTGACCCTCAACACTGGAGCCCCGCAGGGCTGTGTTCTCAGCCCACTACTGTATTCCCTGTACACACATGACTGTGTGGCAACACATAACTCCAATGCCATCATTAAGTTTGCTGATGACACGACGGTGGTAGGTCTGATCACTGACAATGATGAAACAGCCTACAGAGAGGAGGTGCACATTCTGACACACTGGTGTCAGGAGCACAACCTCTCCCTCAACGTCAGTAAGACAAAGGAGCTTGTGGTGGACTTCAGAAGAAAAGACAGAGAACACAGTCCAATCACCATCAATGGAGCACCAGTGGAGAGAGTCAGCAGCTTCAAGTTCCTGGGTGTCCACATCACTGAGGAACTCACATGGTCCATCCACACTGAAGCCGTTGTGAAGAAGGCTCATCAGCGCCTCTTCTTCCTGAGACGGCTGAGGAAGTTTGGAATGAACCGCCACATCCTCACACGGTTCTACACCTGCACTGTGGAGAGCATCCTGACTAGCTGTATCTCCGCCTGGTACGGCAATAGCACCGCCCACAACCGCAAAGCACTGCAAAGGGTGGTGCGAACTGCCAAACACATCATCGGAGGTGAGCTTCCCTCCCTCCAGGAAATATATACAAGGCGGTGTGTGAAAAAAGCTCGGAGGATCATCAGAGACTCCAGCCACCCGAGCCATGGGCTGTTCTCACTGCTACCATCAGGTAGGCGGTATCGCAGCATCAGGACCCGCACCAGCTGACTCCATGATAGCTTCTTCCCCCAAGCAATCAGACTTCTGAACTCTTGATCTCCCACGATCAAAATACATCAGCCCTGCACTTTATTACTCTTTTATCTCACACCGGACTGTCATAAATTATATTACTGTTATTATATTATGTCTCTCTTAACAACTGACTATCAACCGACAGCCTGCATGTCAATACAGTACAATACTGTACATTCTATATATATATATGTATATATATATATATATATATACTTTTTTATATATATATACTTTTTTTATATATATTTTAATTTTTAATTTTTATTGAATAATGTGTATCTATATAGTATCTATATAGTAAAAAACAAAAAAACAAAAACAAAAACAGCATATTGTATACTGTACAGTGTATGTTATTATTTGTATATTGTTGAGTGTAATTGTGTATAACAGATGTTTAAATTGTGTTGTGTTAATTTGATGTTTTAAGTTGTGTAATTATGTATAACAGATGTTTAAATTGTGTTGTGTTAATTTGATGTTTTAAGTTGAGTGTAATTATGTGTATAACAGATGCTTAAATTGTGTTAATTTGATGTTATTGTAAATTGGTATATGTCTCATCACTGTCACGACTGCTATGTTGATCGGAACTGCACCCAAGAATTTCACACACCATTGCACTTGTGTATATGGCTGTGTGACAATAAAGTGATTTGATTTGATTTGATTTGATTAAATCAGAATATGGCCTGGGTAATCTATATACTGTAACCAGTGTTGGGTGTAACACGTTACTGTAATCTAACTACATTTCAAGGTATCACAGTAATGTAATTCTTTTAAAATTAAGTAACTGATTACTGTTACAGCCATGAAAAAAATTACGTTACTTGGATTACACATTTATTGCTAAGACAAAAATATTAAGTAGAATGCATTTTAAAATGTATTACATTCCTATGTTAGTACTTTTACTTGTTCCTGCATCAGCTAATGAGCATATGCTTTAACAAACCACCATGGCATAGAGGACATGTATCGTAGCGATGGCAGATGAGTGAGTGACGTTACTATGGACACAGTGGAGTGTAGTTGTTTACTCAAATTTAAAAAGAAAGCGAAGTGTTTCAAGTTTTCATGCGCTCACAATCGATCTCAGCGAGCGCTGTGTCAGCATGCTCACAGCCCTGGCTGGAAGAGGGAGATACGCAAGGCTGGGCTGGCGACAAATCCTCCTCACTTCTCCACGCTCGCCTCCCTCGTATGTCCCTCTGCAGCTGTCATGGGAGGAGAGGGGATCGGCTTCGGCCATACTGTATATGGAAAACAGTCCACGTTCACGTCTGACAGAGGGATATATCGCTCACAAGGTGGAAACATTTGCGGAACGGCGTATTGAAAAAGACTTCACTAAGCAAATGGCTCTTTTATGTTCTTTATGTACTGTACACAATAAAAACAAATACAGTGCAATAGCATTACAGATGCGCAAGTGATAAAGGATACTCAATACTTCCAAGCACAAGCAGGGAGGTAGAAATAATCCACTTGCTGTAAAATTGTGTAAACACACATATGCTGCACATGTACACACACAAACAGACATACTGTACATGCACACATACATATGCATGATGCAACACACAAGCAAACCTGTATATGCACACCGAAAAGAAACAACAAGCATTCAAATACACAATGGTTTTACTATCAAAGCTGTTTGCAAATGTGTTTTCAGAAATGTTTTCAGTTCATTAGTGATCTTTTTCTGTCTTTCACACCAACACAAACACAGGTAAACAAGTGTAGGTTCTACTGGTTGTTTAGATCAGTGTTACTATCAGAAATAATAATTATTTATTTAGTTAATTAATATTTAAATTAAATAATAGAATCTAACTCATTAAAGCCTCATACGGGGCACCAGTAAATGTAGTGCGCTACGTTCAGGAGCGGGTTTGGTTATTAGCAATAATTAATAATTATCAAAGATAATGATCAATTATTAAAATCAATAGAACATTGATTTGAATCAATGTTAGCTCTTTTAATCCTTCACATCAACAATCAAAGATAACCATCAAATTCAATAGAATATTAATTATCGTCAAAGATAATCATTAATTTTTAAAATCAATGGAACTTTTTTTTTTTCTCCCAATTTGGAATGCCCACTTCCCAGTGCGCTTTTTAAGTCCTCATGGTCGTGTAGTGATTCGCCTCAATCCGGGTGGCAGAGGACGAATCCCAGTTGCCTCCGCCACTGAGACATCAACCCGCGCATCTTATCACGTGGCTTGTTGAGCACGTTGCCACGGAGACATAGCGCCCCATGTGACTCTACCCTCCCTAGCAACCGGGCCAATTTGGTTGCTTAGGAGACCTGGCTGGAGTAAAATCAATGGAACATTGATTAGAATTAACACTAGCTTATTGATCCATCAAATTCAACAATCATCAAAGATAATTATCAATTATCAAAATCAATAGAATATTAATAAGGATTAATATCGCAGGGGCACTACCCTGGAATCAGGGACTAATAACCAGACAGTATAACAGTCTCAATATTAGATTGTTCTCTTAAGAAAATCGACATTCAAAAGGAAACAATGAAAGCTTGAATCCGAGCACTGACATCCCCTGCCTGCATTTGACACAGGTGTATGCAAACCAAACCAAAACATTTCTCTTTGAAATTATAACAAAGTTTATTTATGCAATAATATCAATTAATAATCAATACAATGCAGTCAATAAACTTCCGACTTACAACTACAAACTAAACAGTGGCATGATTAGATATGGTAACCAAAATAATCCTATAACACATGAGAGGAAGGTAGGTGTGTGTGTGTGTGTGTGTGTGTGTGTGTGTGTGTGTGTGTGTGTGTGTGTGTAAGGTGTGATGTGCAAAAAATGGCGGACGTTACTCACGTGGAGAGTACGTCATGCGAGAATGTGGGCGGAGAGAAGCCGGTTAATGGCGTCTGCCCGTTTACCGCATGTCTCCGCTTGTACGATAACTTAGGGACAAAGCTGAGCTTTATCACGAAGTTATCTACTAGCCAAAAGTGTGTGCGAGAATGTTTGTGAAGGGTCACGTGTGTGTGTGTGTGGTTAGTATGAGAGAGAGAGTATAAAGTGGCGGCACCAAAGCCGGTTTCGCGATCGTGGGAGTGAAAGCATCTTTAACTCCGACTCGGTTCCTCGAGGCTCGGGTGATGACGGGAGGCCGTTTCCTCACTCTGTTGGCGGGCGGTACGGCTGCTGATTCTCAGTGGGCTGGCGGAGAAATCAGCGACGTCGACTTGATTGAAGAGGGAAGAGAAATCTTTTTCTCTTCACTTCTGCAGGCAAACGGATGAAGATGCGGACTGCTCGGCAGTCTCCTTCAGATCCGTTAGAGTGTTCGGTGGAACACAGAGTAATCTCAACTCATCCAGCGTGATGGAGATTGTATGGCCACAGTTTCAAGTCTGATGTTACTTCCTTGTGCCACAAGGCTACACCTGAGAGCAGCAATGAGCTGCGTCTACACACGGCGAGCAAAGTTGCTGGAAGCAAATGCCCGGAAGGATCTCAGAGTTATTTCTACTCCCGAAGATGTCATGGTTGAGGTTGAGGGGCGTTCTGTTGTGTTCCTCATCCAATAGGAGTTGAGAGTTTGATCCTTTAGTGAGCAAGGCTTCATGGGATTTGTAGTCTGTTTTGGACTCCCTGTGTTTGATTTTGGCGTGGTTTTTATCAGTACGATTTATGACTGTGTGTGGGCCTCAGTCAGGTTTTACGACTGTGTTAGGCCTGCTTTTGTCTTTTATCTGAATACATGAGGCCCAACACAAGCAAACTCTGCACATACATGCCACGCACAGCTAAGAAGGTTGTAGATAGTGGACACACACACAACTGAAGATACTACTACAGCATATTTGAGATAAGAAAGTTGCATTTTTATAAATGCATTGGATCTCTTTAGCCAAGTTGCTGTCTTTGTCATGTTGCTGTCATTTTGTTTTTGTTTTCAGTCAATATTAAAGTACTAAAAGAGCTATTAGTGTTATTTTTCGCAGGTTTGATTGGTTTTAAGAAAGTAGCTTCAAAGTAAAGTAATTATGTAAATGATTACTTTTACTATGAAGTAATCAGTATAGTATTCTGATTATAATTATAGAGATGTAATCAGTAGTGGATTACTTTTTGAAAGTAACTTACCCAACACTGACTGTAGCAAGGGCAAAAGACTAGATTTTTTTATTTGTATCTGATGGTGTCACATTAAGCATTATTAGTTCAAAAGACTTAAACTTATATCCTGTCCTCTGAGTAACACCAAAAACTTAACTGTAAATTGTAGCAACATCTCCTCCTTGACCCTTCAGACTAGGCTCATATTTATCAACAATAACTATAACAACAATAATATTAACAATATCCTGGGGGAGTAAATTCATTTAAACCAATATAAACCAGACTAAATTACACCAACTCTCTGTTGCCATGTCTATCTGTCAGTGGATTACTAGCTTCCTGACAGACAGGCAGCAGCTTGTGAGATGGGAAATTCACTTCCAGCACCTGTACAATCAGCACTGGTGCCTCCCAGGGATGTGTGCTCTCCCCACTACCCTTCTCCCTCTACACCAATGACTGCATCACCGAGGACCCCTCTATCAAGCTCCTGAAGTTTGTAGACGACACCACTGTCATCGGCCTCATCCGAGATGATGATGAGTCTGCATACAGAAGGGAGATTAAACAGCTGGCTGTCTGTTGCAGTCAAAACAACCTGGAGCTGAACACGCTCAAAAGGGTGGAGATGATTGTGGACTTTAGGAGGAACACCCCAACACTGACCCCCCCTCACCATTCTAAACAGCACCGTGGCAGCAGTGGAGTCATTCAGGTTCCTGGGCACTACCATCTCACAGGACCTGAAGTGGGAGACCCACATTGACTCCACTGTGAAAAAGGCCCAGCAGAGGTTGTACTTCCTTCGCCAGTTGAGGAAGTTCAACCTGCCACAGGCACTGCTGATACAGTTCTACTCAGCAGTCATTGAGTCTGTCCTCTGCACTTCAGTAACTGTCTGGTTTGGTTCAGCAACGAAATCGGATATCAGAAGACTACAAAGGACAGTTCGGACTACTGAGAGGATTATTTGGTTGCCCCCTGCCCTCCCTTCAAAAACTGTACACTTCCAGAGTGAGGAAAAAGGCTGAAAAAATCACTCTGGACCCCACTCACCCTGCCCACTACCTTTCTGAACTGTTGCCTTTTGGCCAACGCGTCAGAGCTCTGAGCACCAGAACCGTCAGGCACCAGAACAGTTTTTTCCCTCAGGCTATCATCTCATGAACAGTTAAAACTGTCCCATTGAGCAATAATTATGTGCAATTCACAGTCTAGTCTTTTATATTTATCCAACACATACAGCCTCTTCTGCTATTACATTCCCTTGCACTGTATAACAGATTTGTATTTAGATTTGCACTACGTATGTGTGTGTGTGTATATGTGTGTGTGTGTATATATATATATATAGGTGCATTTCAATAAATTAGAATGTCATGGAAAAGTTCATTTATTTCAGTAATTCAACTCAAATTGTGAAACTCGTGTATTAAATAAATTCAATGCACACAGACTGAAGTAGTTTAAGTCTTTGGTTCTTTTAATTGTGATGATTTTGGCTCACATTTAACAAAAACCCACCAATTCACTATCTCAAAAAATTAGAATATGGTGGCATGCCAATCAGCTAATCAACTCAAAACACCTGCAAAGGTTTCCTGAGCCTTCAAAATGGTCTCTCAGTTTGGTTCACTAGGCTACACAATCATGGGGAAGACTGCTGATCTGACAGTTGTCCAGAAGACAATCACTGACACCCTTCACAAGGAGGGTAAGCCACAAACATTCATTGCCAAAGAAGCTGGCTGTTCACAGAGTGCTGTATCCAAGCATGTTAACAGAAAGTTGAGTGGAAGGAAAAAGTGTGGAAGAAAAAGATGCACAACCAACCGAGAGAACCGCAGCCTTATGAGGATTGTCAAGCAAAATCGATTCAAGAATTTGGGTGAATTTCACAAGGAATGGACTGAGGCTGGAGTCAAGGCATCAAGAGCCACCACACACAGACGTGTCAAGGAATTTGGCTACAGTTGTCGTATTCCTCTTGTTAAGCCACTCCTGAACCACAGACAACGTCAGAGGTGTCTTACCTGGGCTAAGGAGAAGAAGAACTGGACTGTTGCCCAGTGGTCCAAAGTCCTCTTTTCAGATGAGAGCAAGTTTTGTATTTCATTTGGAAACCAAGGTCCTAGAGTCTGGAGGAAGGGTGGAGAAGCTCATAGCCCAAGTTGCTTGAAGTCCACTGTTAAGTTTCCACAGTCTGTGATGATTTGGGGTGCAATGTCATCTGCTGGTGTTGGTCCATTGTGTTTTTTGAAAACCAAAGTCACTGCACCCATTTACCAAGAAATTTTGGAGCACTTCATGCTTCCTTCTGCTGACCAGCTTTTTAAAGATGCTGATTTCATTTTCCAGCAGGATTTGGCACCTGCCCACACTGCCAAAAGCACCAAAAGTTGGTTAAATGACCATGGTGTTGGTGTGCTTGACTGGCCAGCAAACTCACCAGATCTGAACCCCATAGAGAATCTATGGGGTATTGTCAAGAGGAAAATGAGAAACGAGAGACCAAAAAATGCAGATGAGCTGAAGGCCACTGTCAAAGAAACCTGGGCTTCCATACCACCTCAGCAGTGCCACAAACTGAACACCTCCATGCCACGCCGAATTGAGGCAGTAATTAAAGCAAAAGGAGCCCCTACCAAGTATTGAGTACATATACAGTAAATGAACATACTTTCCAGAAGGCCAACAATTCACTAAAAATGTTTTTTTTATTGGTCTTATGATGTATTCTAATTTTTTGAGATAGTGAATTGGTGGGTTTTTGTTAAATGTGAGCCAAAATCATCACAATTAAAAGAACCAAAGACTTAAACTACTTCAGTCTGTGTGCATTGAATTTATTTAATACACGAGTTTCACAATTTGAGTTGAATTACTGAAATAAATGAACTTTTCCACGACATTCTAATTTATTGAGATGCACCTGTATATATATACATACAGTATATGTATGTGTACTGTGTGTGTGTGTATATACACTATATGGCCAAAAGTTTGTGGACACCCCCTTCTAATTAACGAATTTGGTTACTCCATTAAATCCAGTAAAGAAAATCTTAATGTTTCTTTATGTAATGGCTTGGGCTTTGTGTGCTTCCAAATTTGTGGCAACTGTTTGGGGATAGCCCTTTTCTGTTCCAGCATGACAATACCCCTGTGAACAAAGTGAGGTCCATAAAGAAATGGTTTACTGTGTCTGGCGTGGAAGAAATTGACTGGCCTGCACAAAGCCCAGACCTGAACCCCACTGATCATATTTGGGGTGAACTGGAACAGCAACTGTAAGTCAGGCCCAATCGACCAACATCAGTTCCTGACCTCACTGATAGCCTTGTGTCTGAATGAGAGCAAATCCCTGCAGCCATGTTACTACATACAGTATAGTGGAAAGTCTTCCCAAAAGAGTGGAAGGTCTTTGTACAGCAAAGGGGGAAATTGATGCCTAAGGTTTTGAAACCAAATGTTCATCAAGCACACATGGTGTCCACAAACTTTTGGCCATATAGTGTGTGTGTGTGTGTGTGTGTGTGTGTGTGTGTAATATATATATATATATATATTAGTCTTATTGTGTATTCTATATATACTTTATTTTCTATTCAATTTTTTATTTATTTTTATTCATTTTTAAATTATTTTTTATTATTACCTATGTCTTGTTGCTGTTTTGTATTGTTGTGCACTGGAAGCTCCTGTCACCAAGACAAATTCCTTGTATGTGTAAGCATACTTGGCAATAAAGCTGATTCTGACTTGTCCCCCGCCACCTTGATTGAGGTGAGTAACTGCGCCACCACGAGGACCTAGTAAGCAGTGGGAATTGGGCATGCCAAATTGGGGAGAAAAGGGGATAATTATTATTTTTTTTTTATCTCTAGTGATCTCTGACTGGCGAAACCAGACATCGTTAGTGGCGACATGAATAACAATTTGAGAAAATCTACGTTTAGCATTAGCCAGCACTTGTAAATTTGATCTGATGTCAGACACCCGAGCCACCGAAATGCATTTAACAATTGTGGCTGGAGTCTCTTATTTCCACGTTCCTTACAATAGAATCTCCTATAACAAGGGCGCTTTCAACATGATTCTCAGTGGGTGCATCACTGAGTGAGGAGAATCGATTGGAAACCCTAACAGGAATGGGAGAGTGGTGTCGCTTTGCTGAGCGAGTATGCCGCCGAGACGTCACCCAAACGCCTTGGTGTGGGGGCTCTACAACCAGAACCAAAGTGTGTGTGTTGCTCACTGTTCTACCCGCATCTGAAACAGTATCTACCGGCTTCTCTTTCTCACTGACCTCCACTAGCATTCGGATGCGTGTCTCTAACTCATTAACCTTCTCCGTCAGCCTGACTAATTCTTTACATTTATCACATGTAATCTCTCACTGCTGACGGAAATAGCTGTAGTAAACATGTGGCATGTAATGCAGGAAGCAATGTGTGTCTGTGTGTCTGCCTGCCTGTCCAGTACCGAATGGTGTGTGTGTTGCAAGCAGATGGAGGTGGACTCAGGCTGTGCTGCTGTTTTGTTATGATTTTATTGCTTTTATTTGTCATCTTTTTCTTTGTTTTGTGATTTATTCTTTATTTGGTTTATTTGCTCTATAATTCTCTTATTTCTCTTGTTTATGGGTGAAGTTCTTGTGGGAACTTCAGTGTTAAGTGTAATTATTTTGATGAATTTGGGTTTTGTGAATTGTTTTTGGTGTCCTATGTTGGCCCAAGCAAGTATTTTTCACTTCATTGCTTTTGGCACTGACATATTTTTTCCATTGCTACGGTCGCTTGTTTGTCTAATATTACTATTTACCGTGTCTAGGAAGTGCTGCAGCCTGCCCTGGGAAGCTGGTTGCTGGATATTTTGGCCCTCCTTCTCAGTTTAAGGTGATAGCTATCACAGTTACACGGGTTTATTGAATTATGTAGTGTGCACACAAGTGTGTGTGTGGTAAGTGGTGTGTTGGGCCCATGCTGATGCAGTTTCTCTTCCCTGGTGGTCAGCCCCAGCTCTCTTTTAGAAGCTTTTTAAAGGAAAAGTATTGACTTTGTCCTATGTGGTATTTAAAAGGTTTGTGATCATCTATAAAGTGACTCCAGTTTGTTTTGTTTAAAAAATATATATATAAACAGTAAATCATTGCGCAGGGGGGCGGGGGCGCAATGCATGGTCTCATCCTTCACTGGGTACAACAAACCTGTGTCCTCTATCGAGGTTGTTTTTCTTGTGTCAAGTAAGCTTTAAATCCTTGGGTGAGTCCCAAGGTTGTGTAGTTGGCTATATTTTTAAATATATCTTCATTGAACTTAACTACTGCAGCCCTCTAGCCCCCGCTTGCCACAATCTGGCGTAGTCGGCAGGGTGTACCCAGTGAAGTCAAGACGTGTTTAGTTTTTGGTTTTCAACAAAACAGCAGTAGACTCCATTAGGCGGAGTACCAGTTATTTATTAATTAATTTTTTCCCCTCTTGTTTTTTTGTGTTCAGCACTCACCATGGCTGAGGATGTACACCATTTGCAAGAGTTTGTAGCCCAGTTAGAGGCAGACAATGCACTGTTGTGTCAAGTAGCGGGCCCTGCAAGCAGTAGCTCTCCTGCTATCCCCACTTCCTCCCTCAGTGTACCCACTACTGCAAGGGTTGTATATGTCCCTAGAGAAAGTTGGTGTTTAATGTTTTAGGGGCCAGGGTGGTTCAAGTGTCCTGCTTGAAAAGATGCATTCACTTGCACCTACTACCCAGTGCAGATCTTCAATATTGTGACGGATGGGGTCAGGATTGGTGAAGACGTTAAGCAGTCAATGCCTTAGCTGTACCATAGTTTGAAAAGATGCATTCATTTGTGCCTACTATCCAGTGCAGATCTTCAATACTGGTGTGTGTGTGTGTGTGTTTGTTGCAAACAGATATGGACTCCGGCTGCGCTGCTGTTTTGTTCTGATTTTATTGCCATTATTTGTCATCTTTGTTTTGTGATTTTATTCTTTATTTGGTTTATTGCTCTACATTTCTCTTGTTTATGGGTGAAGTTCTTGTGGAAACTTCAGTGTTAAGTGTAATTATTTTGAATGTGGGTTTTGAGAGTTGTTTTTGGTGTCCTATGTTGGCCCAAGCAAGTATTTTTCTGGTGTCACTTCAGTGCTTCTGGCACTGACATATGTTTTTTTTTTTTTTTCATCTAATTTTACTGTTTGTTGTGTCTAGGAAGTGCTGTGGCTTGCCCCGCAGAAGCTGATTGCTGGATATTTTGGCCCACCTTCTCAGTTTGAGGTGATGGCTATCATGGTGACACTGGTGTGTGTGTGCGCGTCTGTGCGTCCGTCCATCCGCCCCCCATCCTGGTGCAGTTCGCTTTCCTGGCAGTCAGCCCCAGCTCTCTTTTACAAGGTTTTTTTTTTTTTTTTAAAGAAAAAGTATTGACTTTGTCCTATGTGGTATGTAAAAGATATGTGATTGTTTATATATTGACAATCTTTTTTATATTTTTGGGCAATGCATGGTCTCATCCTTCACTGGGTACAATGAACCTGTGTCCTCGATGAGGTTGTTTTTCTTGTTTCAAGTAAGCTTTAACTCCTTGGGTGAGTCCCAAGGTGGCGTAGTTGGCTACATTTTAATATCTCTTCATTGAACCTAACTACTGCAGCTTCTAGCCCCCGCTTGCCACACATATATACATTTTTCCACTCTGATACTCTGGTGTCGACTGTTTGAAATTCCGCTAAAGTGCTGCTGAAGGTGAGGGCTAAAGTTCATCCCCTGCTGTCCCATGTGGAGCCTCCTCTCTGCATGCTGACAGCAACACTGGGGCTCTCATCTTCCAGGCTCGCTGCTTAAAATGCTGCAGCTACATATTCAGAGCGAGTGTGTGCCTCGGCCCTCAGCTGCTCCGAGTGGAGGGGACTAGTTCTGAATGTAAACGACAGGTAAATGTCCCAGCGGGTGTCAGGATTTTCTCAGAGTGTCTGCATCCCTAAAATATTCAGCCAGTCCACTGGTGTCTTCATTTTAAACCAGTCCATTCAGAAGATCAGAATCCCCAAAATACAGACTGGTCTCATACTGTTTAATGAAGTTATTTTTGAACAAGGGGTAATTAATTTGATTCAGAGTATTTAAATGTCATGGTATTTTATGTGCACACACCAGCATATTTCAATCAAGCTTCATTAACTTCAGTAATAAATCCACAACTTATGTATATTGCTGTATAGCCAAAGTGATGGTCTATTAGTTTTTCATTAAACATGTTCATTTTCATAACACTTCAGTTAAGCATTGATTGCTAAATTTGTTAAAATATTACTGGAGCCCAACAAATAATAAAAAATAGCATCTTTAACCAATTGAAAAATTGCATTAAGAACAGTGGACAAGAATACATAAACACGCCTGTTCCTCTGCTGTAGTGCACTTTCTCATCCATTATTTTTTTTTTTTTTTTTTACATATTTAAACTATTGTTTGCAAGCACATACACTTGAATACAATTGTATCAGAATGTTCTGATTTCATTTTATTTATGTAAAACATTTCTTCCACCTAATTTGACAGCTTTCCACATTCTGAAATCATGCCAAGGACATTTGATTTTAGTATTACATCATAAAAATTCATTCAAAAGTCTTTCACTAGAGATAGAGTTCTGGGAAACAGAGAGCCATCTGTGGAAGGATTGGACAGGATCAGTCATTCCATGCACAAGACATGTCCTCTTCAGCATTCTGTTCTGTACAAAGTGTCTTCATTAATGTTGCTTCATGAAAGTCTCCCTTGGACAAATGTTGTGTGTACCATCCACATAAATAGGAAGCTAGTTTCACCACATACAGTAGGAGAATCAACTTGTTCAGCCACTTCTGGAGACAGAGGAACATCCAAGAACAATACAGATGAAGATTATTTCAGGCAAAGTAAAGCTGGTTTGAGTACACTCCACACAAAGGGATGATGTTTAATTACCCAGGGCAAAAACTAATATTTGACAGCTGTCAAACAATTAAAAATAATAAGGGAACCAGAAGTGTTTGTTGCCCACAAAGATGTTCTTTGAGAGTCTGGTGTTCATGATTCTCAGCGTCAGACACAGATGGACTTATAAGCAGAGGACTCATTGACACATGTCAAGTATTATACAAGAGATGGCTGATGTTTTAGAGTTGGAATAACTTTGATTCAGCTTCTTTCCTTGGATGTTTCCTGAAAAACAAGAAAGTAAATAATGAATGAGTAACTAGAAAACAATCTAAGAAGGATTTTCACATGGTTCCAACCCCTTGTGACCAATAAAATTCCATGACTTTTCCAGTCGTTCATGATTTATGGATGGATGGATGGATAGATAGATAGATACTTTTCCCAGTCTGCAAATAAAATGTTAACATTTACTTTATGTGGGGGTCTGGGTAGCTCAGCGAGTAAAGACGCTGACTACCACCCCTGGAGTTCGCAAGTTCGAATCCCAGGGTGTGCTGAGTGACTCCAGCCAGGTCTCCTAAGCAACCAAATTGGCCCGGTTGTTAGGGAGGGTAGTCACATGGGGTAACCTCCTCGTGGTCGCTATAATGTGGTTTGCTCTTGGTGGGGCGCATGGTGAGTTGTGCATGGATGCCGCGGTGGATGGCGTGAAGCCTCCACACATGCTATGTCTCCGCGGTAACGCGCTCAACAAGCCACGTGATAAGATCCGCGGATTTACAGTCTCAGACGAGAAGGCAACTGAGACTTGTCCTCTGCCACCCGGATTGAGGCGAGTCACTACGCCACCACAAGGACTTAGAATGCATTGGGAATTGGGCATTCCAAATTGGGGAGAAAAAGGGAGAAAAAAAAAACATTTACTTTATGCCTTCACAAAATCACCATGTCTAAGCAGTCAAAATGAGGGAATACAATAGCAAACCTTTGTCAAGTTTCACCGTCATGAGCTTTGCTACAAGGATGTGTATGGGTGGGTATTCTGGGAAAAAAGGAAGGCATTTCAGTTTAATAAATAAACAAACATGGAGCAAATACAAATAATGCACACTAATGCAATCACACTCTGCACCACAGAGAGTCATGTTTTGTTGAATAACTTGTGTAATGAATGTAATGTAAGAGTAATGCAAGCAGTGTTGGGTAAGTTACTCTAAAAACGTAATTATTTACTAACTACTAATTACATCTTCTACAGTGTAATTAGATTACTGTACTAATTACTCTGTCTGAAAAGTAATTGCATTACTTATTGCTATTAATTTCTAAAACCCTTACCAACCTCGACCACATTAAAAATATAAGGATAGACATGAAACTGTTCTTTTAATTCTTTCAAATAAATCATATAAAATCAAATAAATTATTCATGAACTGGCCAAAGAATTTAAGGGGGCTGCATTAAATTAGAAAACATACATTTTAACACTAGACGTTAAATTTCGATTTAATTGTTCTGTAGTCTATACAGTATTTAACACAATTACATCAGAAGTAACTAAATTACTGAAAAATTAAGAGTAATCCCTTTACTTTTTTTTTATTCAATGAAAAAGTAATTTAATTACTGTCATTAATTACTTAGTAATGCATTACACCCAACACTGAATGCAAGTAATGCTTTCAGATGCTCTTCCTCTTACCCTGGTGGTTTTGATCTTGTTCCCGGAGTAGCACATCCAGCCAGAGTTGTCTGGCAGGGTCTTGCACTCCTCTCCCTCGAGACAGGGCTCCATCTCACACCACCACTTCCCAATCACTATGGAGGCTGCAAGAAGAGCATAATTGGGTTTGACTCTTACTGGCCAATACTGCATCTGACCAAAATATAAATAATTTTTCAGTGAAATTTTTATATCTGTTGCACGTTCATGAATGCATAAGTGAAACTTATTCAGACTGATCTCACTGTGAATTCGGCGACAGTTGGTCAAAAGTTCTGCTGCTGAAATTGGTCTGTTCTTACGGAAATTGAAACCTCTGACCCAGTGGCCAAAGCTGGAAGTGTTGACCAGCTTCTGGGTGAAAATTCCAGAGTGGCGCCAAAAGCAAGTTGTATTTTTAGTTGTAAATGACGTTATACTGTCAACTCTAATGCATATTTTATTAACTCTACCCCCTAAACAAAAACCTTACCCTAAACCTAACCATCAGTGGAGTAAAAATTTCATATTAGAGCCAAAATTTTACCTCAGAATCTGATTACTTCCTGGTTTTCATGGGACCAGAACCTGTGTCTCTGACTCAGTAGCTCAGTAGAATTCATGTGAAAATGTCTGATGGGGGATGGTGCTTGTCACTAATTTGGGAGATGAGGGTTTTCACAAGATTTTCAATAAAAAAAAAAATGACTTAAATTTTGGATTGATTCTCACCACGGATTGATTCTCTTTTGTAAATTTGTGGACCAGCATTCAAAACACAACATATGCTGGTTAACAGCTATGTAGGTTTTTTCAGCAGGGTTAGTACCACTAGTACATGTCTACTCTGGTTGAGCAAATGTCTGCGGTCAGTAGAACCCTTCCACAAAGTGGCACTTCATGAAAAGCATTATTCTGAAATGAAATCCCATGCCAATTAATTCACTTAAATCAAGTTCATGCTGCTTACCCTTAGAAATGTTATATAGCCTATATGGTCTGTATTCTATGCATCTAATGAAGGTCAATTTACTGCCATTACAATGGAAAATGTTATGTACTGGCTTCAGTTCAGCTGCTTGGGAGAAAGCCTTTTAAAAGCTATACATTTTTCCCACTTTGCTAAAAGTATGATCATTTCTAAATGGAGAGAGAGCAGAGGAGATTAAGTGCAAATGCAAGAGAGAATGTACTGTTAAAGGTGGTATTCAGAAGTTTTAGAGCATCTTATCTTTGCAACACTATGATAATGTAAGAATATGATATGGATGCATTAATGCATGACTCATATATGACATGTCCAGTACAGCCTTTGTAATGCTGTCTATCATCATACGCCAAATGTTTAAGGAGAGGAAGAGTGTTACAGCATGTCTACCACTTATAATCTATCAATATTCTAATAAAAGTTGGAAGCATTTACAGAGGAGGCGGTGAGCTTGTTCCAGGTATTTAGTTGTTTCTGTTTGCAAGCTCTTTAGATGTTAGTGACTTATTCCAATTCTGTGATAACGGCACTAAACTAAAAACAAATACAATAAGAATACAGCTCGGATTCATTAATACTGAAAATCCTAACAGCACTCAACAATTCTCCTTGTGAATATCCTGAAAAATGACTTTATTTTCTTTAAACTTTAATTTGGCTTTGTGTGAATGCTTTCTCCATGTATATATCAAAAGGTGAACAAATATGAATGTTTATAGACTTTGCTCACATATACTATAGTAGTCAAATCTCTTGTCAGACAAATCTAATGCTACCCTTCCATTTTTTTGCCATTTCAACATTGCCAAGGCCACAGAGCAAAAAAAAAAAAAAAAAAAAAAAAATCCATGGCAACATAACCTCAGGCAAGAGTGTCTTGTTTTGATTTAAAAAAAAAATTTTAAAAAATACATTTACTTTACTGTGGTCTCTTATCCTCCAAAAAGTAAAAAAGAAATTAATTTCATGTAAAGTGGGAGAGAGTGTGCCTTCAGTCTGATACTCTAGAATAGCAATATTTCTCCTCTCATTTTTTTGTCTGGAAGGAGAACAGTTTTAATGGGCACCAGTGAAATCTCCGGAGATTATAAATTACAACAGAATTAGATCACAAAATTTCCCATTTCAAATATATTTCCACTAAAATATAATTGTTTACTATAAATAGAGTTACTGCAACAAAACCATAATAAATCAATGTGGTATCTCCTTAAAAATGTGTAAAAAGCTTTCAGAATCTTTCTAAAGCTAAAATCTAAATTTGTTTAAATCATAGTGGTATCTACCCTGCAATAAATAAATAAATAAATAACAGCCTAATCTGATTTGCTGGTCTTAGCTGGTTTCTCAGAGGTGTTTTATGCACTTGTCAGCTGGCCAAGCTAGGAGATCAGCTAGACAATCCTAAACCATCTAAGACCAGCAAACCAGCTTAGGCTGGTAAATGTTATTATTTTTTTAATTTATTTTTTAAGTAGGGTATAGTTTTTGTTTTTGACAATGCTGATGTGATGCAGAATAATTCTGTTTTGATAACTTTTATGTGCTTTGGAAAGTCCATTGTGTCATGGACCCCAAACACAGTTTATTATAAAATATTTAACATAGAATCATAATCACAAAAGCTATTTAGTTATAAACGAAGATCATTCAAAGGGTGCTGTTTTTTAAAGATCAGGTTAAATATTAATTTTAGATTAAATGAGCATGCAAATTTGCATTCTTCTGTTTGCGATGCTGATGATGTTATTGGGAGGCACAACAAACAAAAAGGAAATAAGTTAAGAAATTTTTTAAACCATGACGCTGACCTACTTGATCACATTTAAAGCTGAAGTGTGTAAGTTCTTCACCTATTTTAATATCTGAAAAAATACATACTTTTTGAGGGATAAGAGATCTCAGTAAAGTAATTTTTTTTTTTTTATCAAAACAAGACACTCTTGCCTGAGGTTGCCATTGATTTTTGTGGCCTTGGCCATGTTGAACATGGCAAAAAATGGAAGAGTAGCATTTGATTTGTCTGAATAAGAGATTTGACTACTGTAGTATATGTGAGCAAAGTCTAGAAACATTAATATTTGTTCACCTTTTGATATATATATATGGAGAAAGCATATTAAGCCACTGTAATAATAAAAAGTTGAATAAATGTTAAAAAATAATGCAACCAGCTGCAAAGCATTTGTAAGTTTACTCAACTTCAGGCAAATTAGTCATACCAACTTAACAATTCAAGTTCGTTTGTTACTTCCATGAACTCAATACAATAAGTTCATCAAACTCAAAATTTATATGATGTTTGATATTTACAAGTAAAGCAAAGTCCAATAAACCTGCATTTTGAAGTACAGCTGACCATAAATTATTTTAACAATATTCTTAATATAGAAGTTGGACTGACTTATTAAGTTGTATAGGTAACAATTACTTTAAACTTTTAGAAATTAAGTCAACTTAATGACTGAAGATACTTCACCAAAGCAAACACTAATGACCCTGAAGGTGACTTCAAACAAAACATAACTTTTTACAGCAAAACGTCATTAAATGTACACATTAATTCAATTATTTACATATTATTTACATGCAGGGCCGTAACCACCATAGACATTGAGGGGGATATGTCCCCCCAATATTCATAATAGTGGTCTACTGAAATGGGTTTTTTCCATGGTTGATTATTAAATTATTACATTTAAAATTGTAGTTTCTGTTTCACAGAAGTTCACAGTGTTTCCACAGAAAATCTACTAAATGGACAATCCTAAGCAGTTATTTAGCAAAAAATACATGTTGTCATCTAGTAATGTCAATATAGGTAAGGTCAATCTATAAGAATAAACGATCCAACATCCTGACGAAAACAATTGCTTATCAATATTTACATATCTTAAATACATTATACATTAAATAAAAAAATATAGATTCATTGTCAAACACTCTAGTGGTAATGATGAGCAGGGATGGGGGGATGCCCCAAATGACCTCCTTAGGACTGAGCATCAGCATCAAACCGAACATGCTCAAAAGCCTGTAAGTTCTGCATTCACCACCAAACATGGCATTGTATGTGTTCATTGTTTAAAATTTTAAGTTGCTTTTACTTAAATGGCATGAAAGTTGACTTTGTTGATTGTTTTAAGTACTATTAACTTTTAAAATGGAGTTTATTTGACAAAATTGAAGTTGGATTTTTGACAGTGAGCATAAAAGAATTACATCATTCATTTTTTTTTCTATTATGCTTATTCCCTTATCACATATGTTGAGCCAAAATGGTTTTGCCACATGACAATTTCATTAAGAAAAGAATGCTAATGAACCTGAGATGGGGGAAAGGTTGGATGCTCCTCTGTGAGATACAGTCAAAGTTAATGTTCTTTGATTATCTTGGGGTGCGTTGCGTGTGAGATATTCTCCCAGAAGTGTTGGTATACAGCAGCTCATTTGTCATAAGAACAGAGCATTAATAATGAAAAGCCCTGAGGATCTGAGCTTTTCTAGGGCAGGGACACTGCAAAAGCGACCCTGAACACTGCTTGCTCAAACACACCACACCTTAAAAAAGCTGCTCAGTTTTTCTAAGCACCTTCCCGCACAGCTGCACTGTGTAAGCTTATTCGAACATTGCACAGCTGCATTAAGCTGGTTTAAAACAGTCAAGCATCTGCCAAGAGCCTGTTTACATATCACGCAACATAGCACAGAGTCGGCTACACACACTTAAAGGAATAATTCACCCACAAATTACAATTCTGTCATTATTTATTCACTCTCATTTCATTCCAAACCCCTATGCTGTTATTTTTTCTGTTAAACACAAAATGATTTTTTTATGCAGCTCTTTTCCATAAAGCCAGTTCCAAGCCATATGATAGTTTTGTGTGAGAAACAGACCGAAACTGAAATCATTATTCACTGAAAGTCTTCCCCTCCACTGTAGCTTCCAAATCTGCTACACTATCTTTTATCTAAACTTGATTACGATTGAAATTTCAGAGCTTTGGCGGAGAAGATTATCAGTGAATAACAAACTTAGATTTTAGTCTGTTCCACACACAAAACTATTGTATGGCTTCAGAAGACTTGGTATATAGCACAATTTCACTACTTTCATGTTGCTTTTTGTCCTTTTTGGGGCTTGACAGCCGTAGACACTATGAACTGTTGCTGTATAGAAAAGAGCTTAAAAAATTATCCTTTTGTGTTTCACAGAAAGCATGGTTTCAACAGCATAAGGGTTTGGAATGGCATGAGGGTGAGTAAATAATGGCATACATTTTTTTTTTTTTACATTTTTGGTGGAATTATTCCTTTAAAGTCCATGTGAAGTGCCTTGACAAGCGCAGTTCAATTTGGTGTTTGGACAAATTTCCTAAAAAAATAGGACATGTTGAACAACTCATCCCATTAAAAAAAATAGCCAATAGACTTTTGTTTACAGCCACACACACACATACTCCTTTCCACCTTGCTGCTCATGTCAGAGTCTTACCGGGGAAACTCGAGAAGCTCAATACCAACAGCTTTTACAAAGACTTGAGAACCGAACGATGATCTAACGGACAACATTAATCCATAACCAGCCCACAAATGCTCTCGCGTTGGTGCGTCCCATTCAGAAGTGATCATCCCTATGCCTTATTCCCTTCGAAAACAAATACCCTTCACTGAGCTTCTGATGGCTGAAAGGTGATAAGGGTCAGTTAGTCCTCACTTTTTAAGCGATTCTTATTGCAAAATCTGTTTGAAACGACCCTACAACATGGATTGTGCCCCCTTCGAAGTGCCCTGGTAATGCATGATCAGCGCCATTTAAACACAGCCAGATGCGCTGAACAGTTGCATGGGGAGGGTTCGTTATCTCTCTAGAAAGCATTTGATTGGACAAGGTTTCTCAACCTCTATGTGACATCATGGATGTTCCTGTTTCTTTTTAGCTTGAAGAGAGAAACTGCAGATTTTTAATGCTTATTTCTTCTGAAAACAAATTTTAACAATGTTTAGAAGTACACTAGCATGTAGATGACCTTAAAGCTAATAAATATGGACTAAAAGCAGCAGAACATTCATTTTGATTTCACAGGGTCTTTAAGACACAACAGGCATACTTATTATAAGATCTTTTCCATGGTTGTTATTAGACCACATGTGTAATTTATCTTAACCTACCATCAACACAGGAGGGTTTATTCCTGGTGGTTCCTGCCACTTTCCCCGGTAAACAGGAGCACTTCACTGTCTGAGATCTCTCTTCAATCTTGTTCTTGTTACAGCACCTGTGTGCCGCGATGACTTCGCATGTCCCGCCTTCTGTCGAAAGATAAAGTCATCAGTAAACAAAACAAAAACTCCTGGCTCACCACGCAAGTCTACATTTACAATCATTATCTTGTGCATGTCATCTTTCATGGTCCACTTATATTGCCACATAATTCATCATATATTTCAAAGTAGACACTCCAGATGCTCCTTAGGGAGGATGAGGTAGTGCTTAAGGAGCAGCCGATAAAAGAGAGGAGAGAAAGAGAAAAGGCTCAGAGGATAAAGGGAAAGGTAAGAGGTTTGGGTGACTGCTGCAATTTGCACATTAATGGTGAGTGGAAGTATGAGAGCCTGTAGGTTCCTACACGGGAAGTGAGTTAACAAACGCTCTGCTTATTCAGCCTTAAGATCCAAAGGCACAGAGGTTAGAGTAGAGGAAGAAAATCTTCAGTTCATTAGCAGATCGGACTTATTAGGAGTTAATGGTAACCTGAATAGATTTTGTTTTATTTAACAAAGTTATGCAGACTGTTCACTGCAGTAGCAAGACGACTCATAGCTGAGTCACAGCAGTTATGTAGATTATGTGTCAGAGACCAGGTAAATCAAATGACTTTTCTAACAAAACTACATGAGCCATCTCGAGAGAACATTATAACTAATTGTTATATACAATTCTTTATAATTGAACGCTTTCACTCACAGTATGAAATATTTGTTGACTGCGAATTTTACAATGTCATTGTTTTTTACATTTTACAATGACAATAACTGCGTACTTACAACATAAACACAAATTTTACTAAATGCACATTTAAGGAGATGTCAGCACCATTCTCTTCACTTAAAAAAAAAAAAAGATAAAGCAGGAGTGGCAGTGCTTTGATTTCCGTCTAGAGGAAAGTTTGGTTAGGAGGATTCAAACAGACAAACAGCATTGTGGAAAGCAGATAACGTTAATCTTCCAGAACTGTGTGGATTGTTGAGTAGGACTTATTTGTACTTCTTTAATTATGAAAAATACTCTGTGTCTCAAGGGGCTTCAGTCAGAAGGCACAGGGGTTGGTTTTTCTTTAATGTGTAGTCTTAATTACATAAGACAGACACAGTTTTTGCCTTGATCTATCAAGAGAGCGAAAAAATGCAGGAACTCCTGACTAAAATATCTCCCCTCCTCAATGAGTGTAAACAGAGCAATCGGCCTCTCATTTGGGGATTTGAAAAGAGGGGGAAAGAAAAGATTAAAAAAAAATTAAACGCACTTTCAAAAATCAATAAAAATGTAAATTGCTTCTCCATCTCCAGCTTACTTGGGCTCTCATTACCACTAGATTGAAGTTAGTCAAAACAGAAGGGAAGAGAGAGAAAGAGAGACAGGAACAGAGCACTGCCTGTTGACTGTTTTAAAAGCATATAAGAATGTTTCAGAGCAGTTCTGAATATTTAAGCAGGTGACAGTGGACAGCAAGTATCCATGCAGAGAGGTGATTGCTTTTTGTATTCTGTCATTTTGTGTGCCTCACTAGAAATGAATTGCTGAACCTCAGGGGCTTAACGTTATCTCATAGAGGTCTCCGTGTGGCTCCTGCCAACTCAATATATTAAACAGAGGGTGAGAGCACTTTTAAAGCTGCGGTAATGCACTGTTGAGCAACTTGCATTAACTGGACCTAATGCAAGTGTGTACATATACCATGGCACGGCCGGATGTAGGCATAGGCTGGGGTGGGCTGAGCCCACCCAAACGTAAGTTTTGCCCACACATTCAAACATTAGGCAATTTTTTACGAATTGTGAACTGGTTAAAAGCAGTTTGAGGGTGGGCTGTGTGTTGCAAACTTTGAGGGTGGGCTGTAGACTGCCCCAAACAATCACAAAATAGCACCAGACATTTGTAGTATTTTTCTGTATTTGTCATTGGCGAAAGCAAGGAGAGATTCTACATTCAAGAACTTCATTCTGTTGCAAACCAGAGAGTCAGAGACAGTTACGCTAGCGAGAACGTAATAAGAGGTATTTTTGTACAAGACATAGGTTTTTGGTGCCCATAAATAAGCCTGGTGATGCTTCTAGCATATGGCTGCTCTTAATGTACCACAGGCTCCCTCTTCCCCAGCTCATTCTCATCAAATTTCTCCCTCCACCTCTGCTCCCTAAAATCATGCTGTGAGTGCTAGCGAAATACTGGACCTGAATTCTAATGCACCATCCCAGCCAGTATTAGCTAGCTACCCTAAACATGCATTAGGGGAATATGCCGATCATTTGACCCTGGATGATTTTGTTCGTGACCATGGCTTGATAGAGTATTTTGCTGGACGCACGCTTCTGTTTCCACTGTTGTAAGTTCTGTGTCGCTGAAAGATGCTGGCTTCAACTCGTGTCTTACATCTGTTTTATTTACATCTTTTTACAGTACTGTGATAGTTTGTTGTTTTTTGTTTGTCATTGCACTTTAAACTACTCTGTTTTTGACATGAAAATAACCTGTGTTGCTGACATGGCATTAAAAATCAATCAATCATTCAGTCAGTCAGTCAGTCAGTCAGTCCATCCGTCCATCCATCATTGCTGTATATTTACCTACAGTTGTAAAACATGGAGAGAAAAAAAACAAAACTAATCTATATCTTCATATTCTATAATGCATCTCCTCTCCAGACATGAAAATACGTAGTTTTAGTAGTGTGGGATACCAGCTAAACCAGCTTAAACCATGAAAGACCAATCTGTTACTTGAGCAGGGGAACAATACTTTTTAACATTCTGCCATTTTTGGTTATGTTTCATTAAATCAAATTTATATCTGAAATTATATCCAGTATCCATCTGAACCCAAGAAGCCAGAACCAGTCTAATAATTTTCACCAACCTTCACTGGAACAGCTAATAATCCTGAACAATCTTGCATTTTATTCCACCAAATATTAATGACAATGCAATCTTTGTGCCTTAAATATTTAAGAAAGCCAACAGATAATCTCTGAATGGATCCGAATTTCAATTTTTTCAAAAGACATAACATAAGGTCACCCTGAGGGGGATGCACCCAATGGATGCACTGATAGCTGCTGTGGTAGGGAATCCTGCATTATGCTGCCTACAACAAGGGCTATTTTAGGCACTTATTCAGTTTAATAGATATGAGACCAGGCAACCAGGGACTAATAAAGGCTCATTTTCCTGTAGCAGCCAGGGTGTGGAGGGAGAAAAATAGACAGTGTATTACACACACGGGCTATAACTTTGACTCTTCTGCTGTCTAATTAGCCAGCTGGAGTGTGTGTGTGTGTGTGTGTGTGTGTGTGTGTGTGTGTCTGGAGAAAGCATGTTGCATACATTCGGTCTCAATTGTTCCATTCACTCACAGCCATCTGCGTGTAAGTTTTTTTTTTTTTTTTTTTGTCTGACAGGCAGTTCATATCACAAGCTATCAACAGAAAACAAACATGCTCTCAGAGGACAAACAAACAGCGACAAACGAGCAGGCACAATGCGGTTCTGCCTACGTATGAGCCTGAACAAGGAATATTTCAGTCACATGCACTGGAAAAAGAGCTGGAGGAGAAAAGGCATGATAGGCAGAGGAGACCCAGATCAGATGCTGCACACTAGTGCAACCAAACAATATGCTGACAAAACCCTGCTGAAAAAGCTTAAACCAGTTTAGTGGTGAGTTGGTCTCCCAGCCTGGCCAAGCTACAGTAGTTAGGCTAGTCTGTTTTAATGGTTTTAGAGGGTTTTTATAAAGACTTCACTCCTTTCCCTTTACTGCTTCCTTATAGATATTGTCTGTCACTACTACTTTTATATTAATCAATGTGTCACCCTAAACAAGGTCTGTCTAAATCAAACCTGCCAATGAGAATGTTTCAAAGCACAAAACCAGAATGCTAAAAAGTTTAGATTTTTGCTAAAATGCTAAAAGTTTAGAAATTTCCTTGATAGAATACAAGTTCTAGACATAGACTCTGACAGTGCTGTCAATAGTAGTTGATGAGAGTGCAGACTGATCACAAACTGAAGTGCTATTACACACTGGCCAGTGTTGTTTACTCCTTTGGGGCATTACTTCACAGAATGCTGTCACTCTTTTGGGAAAAGCTGAAACTGGTGGGTAGCATTCACTGATGAATTGCTTTATCCTTTGCAACCCTGAAAGCCAATTTGTTACTGATAGAAAAAACATATAACCAATCCTACTTCCACCAGCGCAAAGAATGAACTCCGAGGCTTTAAGAAGAGGTTATCTATTCCAATACATATTAAACGCTTCCCTCCCAGTGTGTTTTTTACTCAGTGGAATAAAGGCTAGTAGGGGTTTGCTGCAAAAGAAATACATCTACCACCAGAGCAAAAGTATTACCCTGTGAAGGAAATCAAAGATAAATGGAAAACCCTGTAACATGACACTTTTGCTTGTGTAGTGTCAATAAATTCAAGCAATTTTGGGAGCAACAACGTGTCGACTTTTATGTACTTTTCATTGTTATTTTGGTAGAACAACTGTATGATTACATATTACTTTTTTTATTTACTTCCGTAAATTTTGTAAACAAGAGTTTGAGTAAAATAGGATATTTAGCAAATAAAGAAAATGTAGGGTGGGACTTAATTTTAGCCACCTGGAAATGACTGGATTGCAAAAAGTAGGCGGTACAAACTAGAATGGAGCCAGGTGGTTGGAGGAGAGGGGTTAATAAAAGAAGAACGATTCGAGATGTCAGTTGAAGTAGTTTCAGAGGAAGTGCAAATTACTGCATTTTTATTAAAGATTGAGGAAGCCAAACATTTTATATTTTATTTGGAATAACATGCACCAATGACTTGTTTACAACAAGTCTAGCAATGTGCATTAAGCAGACTGATCTCATAGTAAATTCAGAAAAAGTAGGTTGACTTTTCTTGAGCTAAACTTGGTCTGTGCTTACTGGAATTTGAAGCACTGCCCCCAGTGGCCTAAGCTGGCAGTGTTGTTGAATATATGGGCATGTCTGAGCTCCAGTTTCCGGTAAAATGCCCACAGAGGGGTGTCAAAAGAGAGTTGTAAAGCGAGATTTTTTATTTTTTTATTTTTTTATTTATTTTTTGCCGTAAAGGATGTAATACCGTGAAGAAAATGTATACTTGCTTATAAATGTATACTTACTACCCCCTAACCCAATATTAGTAAAAATCTATATTAGAGGACTAATTTAACCTCCATATCACGCTTGTCACTGATTATGCGAACGCAATTACTTCCTGGTTTCACCGTGGGACGAGCACCTAGCATGGATGACGCAACGCACTTCTGGTCCACACAGGAAAAGGTACTGTAAACACACTTGAACAGATGTAAAAATGTCTGATGAAAGATGCCACTTGTCAATAACTCGGCAGAATGAGGTTGATGTCAGGGTACTGGAACATTCGGAAGTAACATGTTGACTTCCCGTGTGATCATGCTGCATTAAGAAAGTAAATTGTGTCTAGTTTGCATGTCGAGTTATATGCGGGTAAGCATTCTACAATAATTTTAAAGTCACTCTACAGATGTGGCATTTGACTGGGCCACCCCAAGACATTAAACAAACTATAGTGTGGCTTTTGTTATATGTTTTGTGTCTTCCTGTAGGAAGATAATCATCTTCCAAGTCCCAGAGTTCCTTGCTGATTTTATACTTTTCTTTCTATTTTGTACTTAGTGCTCTCCATCTTTCTTTTTGTACTTATGTGTTTTTCAGTCCATGCCACAGAGAATCATGCCTAAAGCATGATGCTGCTTCACAGTAGGGATGCAGTTCTTGTTGTGATGTGCTGTGTTAGATTTGTCCCAGTATTGCACTTCGTATTAAGGCCTGAGATTTTAAATCTGGTCTGACTACAGAATCATCTCCCAAATTGTGTCTCTCTCACATGCCTTTTGGCATCCTGCCGAGATGTGATATGATGCTTTTTCAAGAAAGGCTTTTTGGTTACCATCCATCCATACCAGCCAGATTTATAAACTGTGCTTGCTATTGTTGTCTCACACACAGTTTCTTTCATCTCGGTCACAGAGGACTGTAACTCAGTTAGTGTTGCCGTAGGCCCCTTGATGGCCTCTGTTTCTTGCTCAGACACACAGTTTTGGAGTACAGCCAGTTCTGAGCTGATTCTTAGTTCTTCCACATGTCCAAATCTTTTTAATGATGGCTATCCCTCTGCTCTGAGGTATTCTGTTCCTTGGATTGCCTTCCCTTGATTAGTATTTTTTAAGAATATTGTCCAATGTTCCTTGAACTTTACAGTGCATTGTTTCCTGAGAAATGTTATATTTTAGTAGAGTGTTTTAAACATTTACAGACCCAAGTACCCCCAGTATTAACAATCTAGATTTTCTTGCTAACATTTTATAATAGCTTTCATTAAATAGATTACATTATACTGTATAATGATTAACACATTATTAGTTAGGAAATTAGTAATTAGTTAATAGTTAGAAATGTCATGAAAATTTAAGTTCTATAGATTGTATATATCTTCTCCATAGACCCTCTGGAATACCCTTTAGGGAGCCCTGACTGAAAACCCTGGATTTCAGTCCCTTATCAACTGCAAACAAATGGTCTCCTGTTAAGTAATTGTGTCATTTGGAACAGAATAAATAACTCTCATAATGGCCCTTTGTCAACCAAATGGGTGGATATTAATTAATGTATTTATTATTTATTAAAAAACTTGTGTATTATTAATTTTTTTATTCTTATTTTGTTTAATTAAAAATTACTTAATTAAAATAGAATTAATTGAATGAATGTAAAATTAATGTAAAAATTCTAAGAAAAAATAAATTAATACAAAACCCATATTTATTTTTCACTTTAACATTTAAGAGTACTTTGAGTTGGCACAAATTCTTAATTTATTCTTAATATGCTATGGTTCCATGCTGTAAATGTGAAAATCCAAAGGGGAGTGAAAAAAAATTATAGGCTCTCATACAATGCAAAACATACACTGCACTTAGAATATTAGAGAATTCTTTTGGAATTTTCTTTAAAATGTTCTATTTCTCTGCCTTTCAGACTCTCCCTGTCTTTCAGACTCTCCCTGTCTTTCCGCTGCTGCTACTGGCATGATGCCAGTCTGATCATGTAGCCATCCTGTTCAGAGCTTTGAGATGATTCTGATTCACATTGAGAGATTTCATATTTCATTCAAAGTGCACGCTCCTTTAAAAGCAAAACCAGGTAACCTTAAATGCACTGCAAACAATCATATCCTTAACAAGTATTATTGTCTTGTTTCCCAGTAAAAATGTCTAAACATCCTTAAATCAAAACAAATTCACCTCATAAGCAAAAGTGTGTAAGATATTAAAGGGTTAGTTCACCCAAGAATTAAAATCCTCTAATGATTAACTTACCTTTAAGCCATCCCAGATGTGTATGGCTTTCCTTCTTCAGCAGAACCGAAGTGAAGATTTTTATAAACAGTTTTCAGCTCAGTTTGTCCATGCAATGCAAGGAAATATTTAGGCAGCATAAAAGTAATCCACATGACTCCAGTCAATCAATTAATGTCTTCTGAAGCAAACCGATAGGTTTGTGTAAGAAACAAATAGATAATTAAAATGTTTTTTAACTTTAAATTGTTGCTTAGCTGCCCAGCGCTGTATTTGTGTTTGAAATTACCTAACTCTCATATGATGTTCTTTCCTCTGTTGTATCCACCTTTTTCCTGAACACATAAGTGTTGCACGATTCGACTGTTTTTAATTTCCGGTCCCCTGTGTTTTTACTCGCATCGGCGTATATTCTTGGTGGGTAATGTAATGTTTAAGGTACTACATTTGTAAAAAATTGTCAAAAAACATGCAGATACTTCACAGAGTACAGATAACCTGTACTTTTTTTTTATAGACAGTGCCACACCTGAGTGTGTAGATGACATGAAGAGATGGTCCGAGGTTAGTTACGTTGATATCATTAATTATTCTGAGTTATGACTGCCAACAACTGCACAAGTTGAGCCTGAAATTCATGTTTACACTAAGCAACACTTAACTGGTTGTGGTTCTCCATCTGAATCGCCTGTTTTGGCAGTTTTCACTTGGCGTCTCGAGACCAGAAATACAAAACAGGCCATTAGAATCATCATGGCGCCGCCCAGTGGTTGCTCAGGAAAACTGTGGATACAAAGCGCATGCTTCCTACTTCTCGTGTGAACGCGTCATCGCGCATATGTCATGCGACAGCTTCGTGATGCGTCGACTGCTGGCAGGATTTTTAATAAGTTAATTAAGTTTTAATTATCAATTTATTTTTTAAACAAACCTATCAATTTGCTTCAGAAGACATTAATTGATCGACTGGAGTCATGTGGATTACTTTTAGCTGCCTAAATATCCCTTTTGGACCGTCAAACAGCCAGGAGACTGATGGCACTCATTTCCTTGCATTGTAAGATGCTGAAATCTGTTTATAAAAATCTTAACTTTGGTTCTGCTGAAGAAGGAAAGTCATACACATCTGGGATGGCTTAAAGGTAAGTAAATCATGAGACGATTTTCATTTTTGTGTGAACTAACCATTTAAGGCTTATTTTCAGAGTGTATATTAAATATCAATCAAAACTTGAAGGGCATTTTGTTTTGTGGCATTTTTCCACTTGTTTATGCTTAAAGTAAGTGCATTTTTTGACAAATTCACTCAATAAGCAAAGCAGTATAAGATATTAGTGCGTATTGTTGGAGAATGTATGTTGAAAACGATCTGGTTAGGACTGTACCGTTGGTTCCCTGAAGGGAGGGAACGAAATGCTGTGTCAGTAGCTGACCCTGTGGGAAAGTCCTCCTGGGAGTGACAATCTCTGAAGCACTTTAAAATCATGCCAATTTATTAGCAGATTGTGCCTGATGCTCTGCCCCTGATGCTTGCGTCATTGCGAGCATATAAACCCGAGCACAGCGCCATTTCATCAGGATATTTTAACTGAAGGGAAGAGACTGCATCTCTAGTTCCCTTAACTTCACAGTTGTGGCAGCAGCTGCAGCAGCCATCAACCCAAAGGCCTGCTTAAGCTACTTCAGCAGAAATGCCCTCCCCAGCTTGAAACTCATCAAGTATTGTAGACTGAGTGTATTCATTGGTCAGACGTGCAAACATGGTCACTGAGTCGAGTTTCATTCCCATGAAGGAAACTTGCTGACTGTGCACCAGCACATTCTTCACCCAATTGACTTTGAGGCCCAAACACACCAAATGTGCAAGCAACACATCCCTGTGATCGCACACTTGCTCCTCTGACTGTGCTAAAAGCAACCAGTTGTCGAGGTAGTTCAAAACACGGACAGCCTCAGCAGAGCATGCACCACATTTCATGAAATGGTGGGAAGCTAGAGACAAGCCGAAGGGTAGGAATTTTAACTGGTATTTAGTCCCCTCAAAGGCGAATCTCAAGAATGGCTTGTGATGAGGGGCTATGTGCACATGAAAGTATGCATCTTTCAAATCGATCAACAGTAACCATCTTGAACAGAGACTTCACGGGTGTCAGGTTCAAGCATCTCAAATCCAGTATGGGCCACAGCCCACTGTCCTTCTTGGCAACCTGGTCTGGTGCAAACAACCAGAACATAATGGCTGAAGAAGCCGTCTTGTGCATCGCATGCTGGCACTTTCTCTATTGCATCCTTTGCAAGGAGACATTGTACCTCTGAGCGTAACACCGGTGCATTCCGCACTGACATGGTGGAGGACAGAACATAGTTGAAATAAGGCAGCCGCCTTGCAAACTGAAGCATGTAGCGGTGTTCAGCTTTGCTCAGTACCCAACTAAAAATGCCCAAAAGACCATGCCAAGCATTCGTGTAAAAGAACAGAGGACACAGCGGCTCAGTTGTGCCCACTGGAGTCTGAATGTGCCATGGCCACTAGAGCCTTTTTCTTGGGAGCAGCAAGGACACTGAGCTTCGCAGGGCGCTGCCCCAAGGAAGAGCATGAGTGTGTCAGTTGCACCACAGAGCCACCTTACCTCGGCAAGATGTGCTTATACGCTTGCCACTGTTTCTTAGCTGCTTGGAACCGCTCAGTGAAGGCACTCATGGTGTCACCGAAGAGGCCCTGCTGCGACACCAGGGCATCGAGTAACACAGATTTGTCCTTATTGTGTATCTCTGACAAACTGAGCCAGAGATGATGCTCTATGGACACAAGGCTACCCATAGACCTGCCAATGGCTTGGATGGATATTTTAGTAGCCCAGAGGGCCAGATCAGTGTCACGATGCAGCTCTTTAAATGACTTGGGGTGTACAGTACCATGTTTCTGATGAGAACTATCCAGACAGCCAAACACCATTCTTTCAATGGTCCATTCGACTACTGAAAGCATCTGTTTTACCAGGCGATTCCACGTCAGTCAGAGTCAAGTGCACATCACAGATCATCTTTATTTGAATGTTGTCTTTTACCTCAGAATGTGATTTCTGTAATAGAACACATTTCCAAGCAGATGGCCTTTGGGAATCAAAAATATCACAATCCAAATCCTCGCTGTCATTAAAAGTAAGTTATCACCATAGGATGCCAAGGTAAAGTCTACTAAAAACAGTGCATCCATTACCAGTATTTCCAGTACTTTTAACGTATGTTAATTGTGGGTCGCAGATCGTCACACGCAAGCTCAACAAATGAAGATGCTTGAAATGGTGACGGGGAGCATGCAAGGTTTGGGCCGGCAACAAATCCTCCTCAACAAAATTCTCAGCGCTCTACATGCTGGCCTCTTACGCCTTCCTCATGCGGTCCTTCAGGAGCCAGAGCACAAACATGGAGGTGGAAAAAAATCCACTTGCTGTTAAGGTGTGCAGTTTCAACAGTGTAGTGAAGATTCGGGCATCCAGAGCACAAGAGATTCAATCATGACCCTGAAGAGAAAAATTCTGATGAAATGGCTCTGTGCTCCCTGTGCATCGGGAGCGGAGTGTACAGCACCATCTGCTAACAAATTGGCGTGATTTAAAAGGGCTTCAGAGATCGTCACTCCTGGGAGGAGTGAAAATTCTAAAATGAAAATTCTCTCATCATTTACTCACCCTCATGTCATCCCAGATGTGTATGACTTTCTTTCTTCTGCTGAATACAAATTAAGATCTTTAGAAGAATATTCCAGTTGTGTAGGTCCATATGATACAAGTGGATGGTGATTAGCAATTTAAAGCTCCAAAATGCACCAACAATTGTAGTAAAAGCAATCCATATGACTCCAGTGGTTAAATTAGCTCGATTTGTTTACAAGAAAAATGCTGTTCACAAGCTTCATTGGTTTTGCTTTCAATTGAACATGCCAGCACGCTTACGTCACGCGAGAGGTGGATGGAACCGAGTGCCGTTGTGGACAGGCATTGGAGAGCGACAATTATAGTGAAAAGGACTAAAATACTGATCTTTTTCTCACCCAAAGTGATTGTATCGCTTTAGAAGACATTAATTTAACCACTGAAGTCGTATGGATTGCTTTTACAACAATTGTTTGTGTTTTTTTTTGCTTTAAAGTGCTAATCACCTTCCACATTGTATGGACTTACAGAGCTGAGATATTCTTCTGAAAATCTTTGTTTTTGTTCTGCTGAAAAAAGAAAGTCATACACATCTGGGATGGTATGAGGGTGAGTAAATGATGAGAGAATTTTCATTTTTGGGTGAACTATCCTTTTAAGTCATTTTCATTCAGCCAACACAGTTTAGTTAAGTTAGCTTAAATCATCAATGTACTATAGTAGTTTTAACTCAACTTCGTTAAGTTAGTCAAACTCAATTTAAGAACTTTTAATTTAATACATTTTCTCATGTTGGTCCAACTTACTTTATTTTATTAATCATTAGTATATGCCAGGAGAGCAAGTGTAAGACATTGCAACTGTTGCACTGTCAATTTAATTGCAACTGCTTGTAGAGCTAAGCAGCACTCAAATCAAACCACTTAAAAATGAAAGTCCATCCTCAACCTAAGCACAAGCGCCAATCTTCTTCACCACAAAGGTAACCCCCAAAACTCCAGCCAAACATTCACTCTTTTTAAATACAAATATAACTAAACATTAAACATTAACACATCTCCTCCTATTCTCATTTTGCTCAAAAATGCATAAAATAACCCTTAATTTCAACATTTATTCACTCCATCCAGTCCCATGCAAAGCATGCTGGGAAATGGAAATCCCCTGCCCAGTTTCATCAATGCTACAAAAGTATTTATGAACCTGTAGTCTCAACTCAAAAACGTACGTTTTACAAATTGAATTGGATAAAATGTATTGAAATCAAGTTGTGACAAAATGTTCTAGAATTGTGTTGCTTTAGTTCATTTTAATTAAGTAAATTGAACAACCTGCAAAAATCAGTTTTTTGACTGTAGTGTCAGCTATGATGCAGCACCGAAGTGGCCGACTTGAAAGGGAACAAGTGTATTTTGCATATATTTTCCCACTTGTTTAGAACACGTGAAAAATAAGTCTTGTTTTTGTCTTGTCTTGTTTGTTATAAATCCTAGAAACAAGATAAAAATACTCCTTAAGAAGTAATGCAGTGTGAGGCACTTGTGTGTCTCAAACTAAAAAATAATAAAGAAAAAAACATTCTGAAAGGTTGTAATTTGATCTAATATTTGTTCTTCAAAAAACAAATGTGAGATGTATTCTGCTCAGGCATCTGCTGTCCTCCCTTCACCTTTGCCCTGAATGTAGTGCAGCACTGAGGCAGAGCAAGAATGTTCACTGACCCCTACTACTTCAAAATAAAACATTTGAGCACTTATCTTGACTGAATAGCACCTAATGCATTTTCTCACCTGTGCTGCATAGAATAGCATCTCTGTAAGTAACTCATGTATGAATATTTTATATACTGTTTATTTTTTTCACTCATACCAGTAGCCACCGGACATGGTTATATATCACTGGTAAAATTATGCAACTTTTGAATGGGCACTGAAATGGGTGTATTCCATTTATTATCTCTGTCATAGATAAATTTTTCCAAAACAATGCCCTTTCAAATAGCATATTACCATTTTTACAACAAGTGTATTTTACACATGGGTGATGCAAATATCAGTAGCGGTACTGAGAGCACGAGTCACAGAAGACAAATGAAAGCTGGTGGTTTATAAAACTACACATGCCTTCGAGCACCACTGTCCAAGCACAGAGTGAAAAACAGCCTGCCAAGGGAGGCCTGTATAAAACCGCCGATGTTTTATTAAAATGCCGAGCAACTACAAAAGGGGAGTGCTGATGTTGTTTTTAGATGAATGAGAATGGCATGAAAGGGGAGTAAAGACAGAGCGGATTGAAGAAGAGAAGAGAAGCGAGGAGAAGGAGGAGAAGGAGAGGGGAAAAAAGGATTGGGGGGGGGGGGTGGAATCTATCCATATCAGTATGCGTTTCCTCAAAGGCCATCAGCGGGCTGTCATATTCAGAGGACGCTGTAGCTTCAGACAGTGGATTTGATCTGGGGCATGAAATCATATTCTGACTCTACTAAAGGACCTTAAGAGAAGCCGGCCACCAAAATATAATGTGGGTGCTCCATTTGTGCACTAAATACACCAGCGTACCAGCACATGCATCTCCCCTCCACCAACACTAGTGCACACCAATCCAGTGTAAAACACATACTGTATTTGGAAGAGACTTTAACTACAAAGAAGAGTAAGAAAGTTACACTAAAGTACACTACTTGGCAAAAAGTGTTTGGGCTGTGCACCCCAACAACAAACCCATATGAGCTTGATGAAACTCAAAACCATAGGCATTAATAGAGTGCAACAGTCTGGTTCAGGAAAAACTTTAAAAAAATCATGTTTCATAGTGACATTCCTGGTGAAGAACTACACTACCCATGATATTGATGAGAAACAATTCACCAATCATAGAATTGCGGCAAACAAATCATGGCAAAGAGCTGAACAACAACCATCCACTTCTATGACTCAATCGAATCGGTCCCCCTACACTCTTAAACTACATTATTTGCATCTCTGAATATTTCGCAATAAATTTAATACATATTGTTTCTATACTTATAATCAACAACTTTAAATGAACAGTTTTATATTTTTCCATAATTTTGTATTCGATTACATCATTCAAAATGCTTCATGCAATTGTAGTACATTCCCTCGTTATGTATACAGACTTTCAACTGGGAAAGTCATGGAAATGAATTGGGCCAAAAAATGTGGGAACCTTGGGAGTTATCATCCCTTTGCTGCTTCAGTAGCTTCCACTCTTCAAGGAAGGCTTTCCACTAGATGAACTTTGATGTAAGGATTTTCTCCCATTCAGACAAAGGAGTATACGTGAGGTCAGGCACTGATGTTGCGTGATGGAGCCTGACTCGCAGTTGGCGTTCCAATTTACCTCAAGGCATTCTGTGAAGTTTATGTCTGGGCTGACCTAGTCACACGTAGCCAGAACTTTGACTAAAACAGCAAAGGTCTGGGATCTATAGCAGCTTCAATTGGCCAAGAACCACCCACTTAGACAGGAAAAGCCCTCTAACTGACATGTAAAGCGATCAATCACAGTCAGTTTTGTCATTACTTGCCTTTTAGGGGTGGAGTTTTCCGAGATATGTCATAACATAATAAAAGGCAGAAATTGGTAAATCGTGAGTTCATGGCAAATTGGCCACAAATTTGCTGCAATTTCTCCACTGTTCATTTTCATATGCCAATGGGCTTTGTGGAAAACTTGTGGCAAATTGTCTATTGTTGCCAAATGTTTGCTGCAGGTTCACCACTATTGGGGAAGAGCTGCAAATATTTGCGGCAAGTTCAAGTGCATGTTAAAATAATGAGAAGCAAGTTTGCAGCTAGTTTGTCAGAACTAGGTTTTTTATAAGGGAAATAATTTATATTATGGTTCTGCAGTCTCTACAAGCAATTGCAGCACACAAAACCAAATCAAAGTGTATTTCACAGACATAACTAAGTAAACAAAGTAGAATATGCTCGTGGATATCCGCTTCACTTTCTGCTACATGCCTCAAATGAACTCTGAATATATTTAAAAGATTTAATGTCACTATCCTAGCAAACTTGGACAAATCTGGTAATTACTTTGTCCTCAAAAGCACTCATTGTCTCAACGCGGAACCTTGTAAACATGACTCATGTTCTCAGGCAGACTGAAAAAAATCCTGTGTGCTTCTACACGCGGAGGTTCCATCAAACCAGCCGGTCAGATCTGTGCTGACTTGATCAAGAAAGCGTTTTCCAGTTTTGTGTGCTATGTGCATCAGACGGTTATTGTACGGACTGTGGGCGTGCTGTCTGAGGCTGAGACTAGGGCTGACCAGACTCAGTAAACCATTTCTGGACCTCTCTTTGTATGTTGCAGATCAATGAGCTCTGTTGTACACCCCATTCTACTGTAAATGTCTACATTCAGGCATTTAGCAGACACTTTTATCTAAACCAGCTTGCAGTGCATTTAAGGTTCATATTTTATCAGTATGTGTCAGGACCATTATGTTTACATGGCTGTATGCTTGATTTTGTGCACCTATTTAAAGAGGGTCCACATTTGTTTGGTTATGTAGTGTATAGCATTCAGAAATGTGTGTGTGAGTTATTCCCTCTCCTCTTCCTAATCTGTTCCTCTCTATGGTCCTCCAGTCTCCATGCAGGGGTTGAACAGAGCTCATTTCATCTTCAGAAGAGGCATATGCTGGAGAATTCAGCCCTGTCTCGTGTTCATATAGGGCCTTTAGGTGCTCAGCTGTAATCACCAATGCCTGAGCATCAGCATAATACTGTATACCTAAAGAGAGAGCTCTGTGGCCTGGGTAATTTTCCTGTTAATGTTGTGAAGAAGTGTTTCAGATAAACACAATTACAAAATGAGATTGTCTGCCCACATGCATGAATAACCAAGAGATGAGAGCTGAACCGGTAGAACCAAATTAAGTCTCTCTTGGTTTTGTTGTACTAGGTGTATTCAAGCACATAAGTATTATCAGCTCTTCTTCTAAAAATACACAGCCACTGATCCCTGTTGAATACCTGTCTTTATGGACACAGCAATCTTTTTGCTGTATTGCCACATTGATCAAAGCATCCCACTCGAGCTGTTTAAATGCGACAGGTTTGAATTGTCCAAGGTTAACGGCATCTAACACACTGTCTATCCATTTCATCCTTATGCCATTTACACCTCAAACAACCTCTGTCTAATCCCTGTATCCAATCATAATGAGAAAAATGAACTCAGGATGCAATGACGGACTCAGAACTTGATGAAGGTAAGCCAAGTTGTGAATGAGGGGTGTGGGTGCTAACACACACACACACATGGTACTGCATAACGAATTGTGCCGCTAATCATGTACGAAACTCCAGATTGGGTTCCTCATTATCTTGCTAATTTATGAAGTTACCCTCCCTTTGGAATTTATTTCAAGCTCAAGTTGCATTTTTGGAAATAATAGGATAATTAAATATATATGAAACAATGGTAATTAAGTTTGCAATGTATCCCAGAAGAAATCTCACAGAAAGACTGCAGACTCTGTTAAAATGCATATATAGAATAGTTCCTTTTTCCTTTTTTTTTTTTTTTTTGCTTTCATGTGGTTTTGGATTTCAGCTGGAGTTTCCCAGTGGACTTGGTTTGGAAAATAACCAAACATAAAATAAGAACCAAAAAATGACATAGTTTACCACATATTTTGTCTTAAAATCCCTTGACATTCAGCTTTAATGAGTCTGTGGCAGCAGGGGCATGGTCGAGCGTTCATTTGGGGAGAGAGAAAGCGGTAAGGGTACACACCTGAGTGCTATAATATAAAGAAACACATGTTTCTGTTTGCAGTAAGCACTGGGGAGAGCGATAAAAGGAGGGACCATGCCAAAGATGGGGAGAGAGCCTAGCTTCAGAGCTGTGTTTGTGTTGAAACGAGTGTTCCGCTGAAAAGCACATTGTATGAGTGTACAAATAAATTTACTGTTTTTAAGTTTGAGATTCCCCGTCCTCCACTTCCTCCTCCTGTGCAAGAGATCCTTTCCACTGGTGCCGGAACCCGGTAGTTTGGAGGAAGAATACGCCGGTATGGAGTTCTCACCGTTGGCGGAAGTCATCCAGTCCGTCGCCAGCATGCATCATTCCCAACATTAGGCCCTGCTTGAGCTGTGCAAGGATCAGGATTGCCTGTTCCAGAGGGTGCTCCAGGCCCAAGCAGAGGACCGGCAGGTGATCAGGAGCTTACTGCACCGGGATAAAGCCCCGGCTGTGACCCCAGACACAGCAGCCCCCATGCCTCCAGTCGCCCTCATGAAAATCCGGAGACATTCGTGGACCTATTTGAAAGAACAGCCGAGATCTGGAGTCTGGCAGCCCAGATGCCCAGTGGGCTGCCAGACTTATTCCACTGTTGTCCAGGGAAGCAACACTTCACAGGTTGCCCCTGACTGAGCCGGAGCATACAGAATACCGGTGAGTGTCAAGGGGAGTACACATCAAGCCTTGGTGGATACTGGCTGCAATCAGACCACTATACACCAATGTTTGGTTCAAGACGAGGCTTTGGGCACAGGTAAGGTGAAGTGTGTGCATGGGGATATTCAAAATTATCCTGTAGTGGCACTCATTATTTAATTTTGGGCACAAAAGCATAGAGTGGAGGTTGCGGTTAGTTCCCGCCTCACCCATCCACTAATTTTGGGAACTAATTGGCCAGAATTTAAAACTGTATTAAAGGGAATATATGTAGATGGGTCCTGTGAGAAAATTATTAGATGTGAAATGTGCGATGCCATGGCGGAGGAGACAGTGCTGGGGCGGTCTTTGTCAGCTCCACGTCAGGATGATGTAAGGGAGGGGGAGGCTTCAGGATTTCCCTTTGGAGCAGTCGTGAGATGAAACCCTTAGGCATGCCTTTGACCAAGTGAAAGTTATTGTTGAGCTACAGCTCCAGCCAAACATTGCACTTTCATTTCCGTATTTTTCAATTATCAAGGCTCGGTTGTATAGAATGACGCAGGATGCTCAGACAAAAGAGGATACAACCCAATTGGCAGGTCATTTAGGGCAAGAAAAGACACTGAACTGACTAATGGCCCATTTCTATTGGCCGGGCATTCGCGGGGATGTTCGCAGGTGGTGTGCGGCATGCCATTAATGTCAGCTGGTGAATCCGCCGGCTACCCTAAGCGCACCATTGCGCCACCTTCCGTTAATCGAGGTCCCCTTCGAAAGAATTGGCATGGAACTTGTCGGGCCATTGGAGCAGACGGCACGCAGACATCGCTTTGTAATGGTTCTGGTGGACTATGCGATATCCAGAAGCAGTGCCTCTGCGCAACATCTCAGCACATAGTGTTGCAGAGGCACAATTCAGAATAATCTCCTGAGTGGGGATTCAGAAAGAAATCCTCACTAATCAGGATGTGAATCATGTCACGGACCCTACATGAACTATAAGAATTGCTGGGTATTAAATCGATTTGCACCCACCGACAGATGGGTTGGTGGAACGATTTAATAAAACCCTGCTAAATATGATTCGTAAGTTCGTTCACGAGAGTGCTAGGAATTGGGACAAGTGGCTCAATTCCCTGTCATTTGCAGTTCGAGAGGTCCTGCAAGCCTCCACAGGGTTTTCCCCATTTGAGCTTCTGTATGGCCATTGACCGCATTGTGTGCTCAACATCCTGTGGGACGTCAAAGCCAACTGTATGTCAGTGGCCAACATTGAGCTCTAAATTACTTGCCAAGTGTCCTTTGAGGTCACGCAATGTGTGGGAGATCTCAATTATTTACATTTACGCATTTAGCAGACACTTTTATCCAAAGCAACTTACAGTGCCCCTATTACAGGGACAATCCCCTGGAGCAAACTGGAGTTAAGTGCCTTGCTCAAGGACACAATGGTGGTGGCTGTGGGGACTGAACCAACAACCTTTTGCTTACCAGTTCAGTGCTTTAGTCCACTACGCCACCACCACTCCATTATGAATTATGAGGGAAGGCGAACAGATAGAGGTGACGCACATCAAATATACCATCTCAACCTCCTGAAATTATGGACTGAGGCGGTCCCTGTGACACTGGTGACTGTCGTTCCGGAGAGGGAGGAGCTGTGGTCAGGCCAGAAATGGGGGTGGAGTGGTGGTCAGGCCGGATGACGCCCTGGCCTGAGATGGGCGGTGGGAGTATTTGGCAGCAGTGGGCGTGGACGAGCATTCATCCGGAGAGAGAGAAAGCGGTAAGGGTACACACATGAGCACTATAATATCTAACACCTGTTTCTGTTTGCAGTAAGCACTGGGGAGAGTAATAAAAGGAGGGACCATGGCAGAGATGGGGAGAGAGAGCCGAGTTTCAGAGCTGTGTTTGTGTTGACAAGTGTTCCGCTGAAAAGCACGTTGTTTGAGTGTACAAATAAATTTACCGTTTTTGAGTTTGCAATTCCCCGTCCTCCGCTTCCTCCTTTTAAGAGTGCAAGAGATCCTTTACAAAGTCATACATCAACTTTTGGCATGAATAAGGAAAAGGGAAAAAAAACCTGATGAAAACTATTTTCTTATGCAAAAATGTAATGTGCCTGTGGGCAGGAGATTTTGGCCATAAACCATCAACATGTATTAGGCTATTAACAAGCTAATAATCTTGCATCTGAGAAACACTGAGAAAAGAGTAGGTAAATTTCCCTTGCATGGCATGCAAAACCAAACTGAATCACAATGGGTCTTTTAAAATCTCATTACAAATATTCACATGGCCTGGGGGGAAGACGACTGAATTGACGTCATAATTCAAATGCAGCTATTTCATGACTCTGCTTGATTCCTATTATATCTTTTTCTTAGCATAATGGACATTTGTAGTGAAACTGACCTGCTTTTTCTGGTGATTTCTTGGTCTTCTGGTTTCTTCCCTCACTGTGGCAATATTTTTTAACATGGAGGAAGTTCACTAATAATTAATTACCCCTGCTGATAGCGGTATTTACGATATTTACACACATTGGTTTAGCACCCAATTCATTAAAGGAATTTTGCAAATCGGGTAACATAGCAAACAACTCCAAAAATATCAGTGCTGAATTGAATTTTCATGATGTAATAATTTGCTGGAACATACAGTATCTTGCTGGAACATATATTAGCCAAAAGTGTGCGTGCGTCAGGATATTTGTCCGGTTATAATGCTCTTTTGCATCATATGATGAATAATTGCTGCCAGTATCACTAGTTATTACACAGTTCTCTGGAATATTCGATTTTGATTTGTGAATGGTGCCATTTAGCGGTCTGATTTCTCAATAACAACCACATATCCAGGTATCATACCACTCATCCGGGTATTGTGAGCCATCTTTCCTGCTTTTTGGATCACCGTGAGATCTCTACAAGTAAGCTAATCAAATTATTTCAACCCAAATCAATGTTTCATGTGCATTTTTTTATTTATTAGGCAAGTAATCTTGTAATAAGATGCACAATAAGCAGTCAGACATTCATTAATCACAAAATAAACACTAACAGAACTTCAATGGGATTTTAAGCTGTTTAGTGATTTAATTCTTCTCACATAATTACATAATTTCAACGCAAATCAATGTTTCATATCCATTTATTTGTTTATTTGGCAAGTCTTGTAATAGGCTGAATAATGAGGAGTGAGCAGAGATGGGTAGTAACATGCTGCATTTACTCCATTACATTTACTTGAGTAACTTTTTGGAAAAAATATGTTTTATGGTCGGTACTTTTCACTCTTACTCATGTAAATTTCTGATTCAATTTTGTAACTTTTACTTTGTTACACTGGGTAGCGTTCCTGTCATTACATTACTGGTTTTAATTTAATAATTGTTAATAAATGCATAATTTATTGAGATTTTTGAATGGGACTCTTATGACAGCGGAACTTCACAGCTTCATGCTGTCACTCAAGTTGCATTCAACACTACAGCAGCAAGCACGCAAACCAAAAATGTTTTCATTCCACACAATGCCTTCATGTTACACCGAGACAAGCAACTCCAACTTAAGAAAACACAGTGAGGTAAGTTTTAGAGATTGTAATAATGTGGGCTTGTCTGTATCATGGTGATAATCATTTATTTTCAGCGTGAATCTGTAACTGTGGGCTCTTATGACCTCAGTTTCTAAGTTTACATTTTTATATCAGTGCTGCAACATATCAGTGCCTTCTGTATAAATCCTTGTGAACATCCGCGTTAAGTGCAAATGTTTTGCCCTGCCTATCACAGTGCTGGAGCTACACTGAACTAAATTCACGCAGGACGTAAAAAGCTGTGAAATAATGACAGAAGGCATGAATAACGCATGATCTTGCTTCAGTGTATAATTAAACATTATTTTATAATTTGGGACTGGGTGACACTGTTCACGTTTTTCATCGTAATAATTACTAGAGAAAGGTTTCCAAACTTCTCTTCTAATTGACAGATTCGTCCAAATCTAAGAAGCATCCATAAAGTGATAGTTCAGCCTTTAATTAATATTATATCATAATTTCCCTGCCCTCATTTTCTTCCAATCCCGTGAAATTTCTGTATTCTGTGGAACCCAAAAGATGTTAGACAGAATGTTAGGGACTGACAGTCTCAGTCACTATTCCCTTTTGAAATATGAAGGGGGAAAGAAACATGCAGTGAAAGTAAATGATAATTAAGCCTAGCATTCTGTCTAACATCTCCTTAAAGGAATAATTTTCCCAAAATTGAAAATTCTCGCATCATTTACTCATCCTAATTCCATCCCAGATGTGTGTTTTTTTTTTTTCTTCTGCTGAACACAAAGATTTTTAGAAGAATATCTCAACTCTATTGGTTCACAGAATGCAAGTGAATGGTGAACAAAACCTTGAAGCTCAGAAAGCACATACAGGCAGCATTAAAGGAATTCAAATGACACTGGTTCAGTCTATGTCTTCAGAAGGGATCTGATAAGTGTGGGTGAGAAACAGATCAATATTTAAATCCTTTTTACTAATAATCTCCACTTTCACATTCTTCTTCTTGTATTTCTGGTGACATCTAATGGGCAGGGAGGAGAATTAATTTAAAAAAAGGACTTTATATGATAAAGTTAGAGATATTTATATGTTTCTCATTCACATCTATCATATTGCTTCTGAAATCACTGGAGTCGTATGAATTACATTTATGCTGCCTCTATGTGCTTTCTGGAGCTTCAAAGTTCTGGTCACCATTCACTTGCATTGAATGGACTAACATAGAAAGAAAGTCATACTCATCTGTGATGGCACCAGGGTGAGAAAATGAGAGCATTTAAAGTTTTTTTGGTGAACTTTCCCTTTAATTTGATGTATGGAAGAAAGAAGTCATATGGGTTTGGAACAACATGGTGGTGAATTATGACAGTTTCCATTATTAACAATAATATTAATAATAGTTTTATTATTATTATTATTATTATTAATATTTCTGTAATGCATGTTAAATGTGTAACATGTACTGGAATATATATGAGAGCAAACATCCATTATGTTATATGTGAAAGTAACTGGTTGCTCACTACTTGAATATTTATTTGATACTTTCTTACTCGTACTCGAGTCATGTTTAACATTATTACTTATACTTGAGTAATTCTTTTTTAAAGTAATTGTACTTGTACTTGAGTAAAGTTTTTGGCTACTCTACCCACCTCTGGGAGTAAGACGGTCATTTTCACAAAATAAACACCAACAGGAAGTGGATTTTAGTGGTTCAGCGATTTCTTTCTTCTCTCATAATTACATAATTTCAATGCAAATCAATATTTTATGTCCATGTATTTATTTATGTGGTTAGTAGCCATGTAATAAGCCAAATAATATACAGTCAGCCGGTTGTTATCGCAAAATAAACCCCTTCAGGGTGATACAAGACCCCTCCACTCCGTGTTGGGGACCTGCTCACCCTGTCAGGGTTTATTTTGCAATAACAACCGGCTGACTGTACATTTTCCCTTACAAATTGTACACAAAAAGATTTCCTTGAAGTAAAATTCCATTTACCAACTGCTTTATGTGGGCGATAATAGTGTGGCATAAAGCTAGCCAAATAGAACTATGTTTTGTGAAAAAAAGCGTAATCTACTGTATAATGACCCTAATTTACTTAGAAAGGAGGTGTGTTTGAGCTGAAAGAACAATACTTAATTTAAATACATATTTCAACACATTTAGCACTTTAACTAGATTGCAGATGGATGGCGCAAGGTTTTGATGGCTAAATACTGCAAGCAAAGCTGGCAGAACTGTTTGTGAATTCACCCCTAAAAATGTAAACTGCACCCTCTACAAACTGTTTTGTCATTCCACAGCTGTCACATGCAAATAGCACGGTAATGTTCTGCCCACTCCCACTGTATATTTTAAAATTAATTACCTCACATTGAATTCTTGAGAGTGGCGTCCAGACAACAGAAATGTCCTGTCCTTGGTGAAGTGAGTCATTGCACGTGTAAATGAGTTTAGAATGGCTCAATGTCAGGAGAATTGACCCAAAACCTGCAAGTACTAAGGCACTCTCTCAGGCACTCTATGCTCAGCTGAAGTGCCCTTAGTGTGTTCAGATGTCTGCTTAAGAGTGATGTCCTCTATGCTACAGCACTGAAGAAGGACAGTGGAACAGCCCGCAGCTTTAAACACTTCTGCAACTGCTTTTCTCTCTCACTGTAAGAATGTACATAAATGAGCAAAGAGAAGTTCCAGCTGAAAAAAATCTTTTCATGCTGGTCTAGGCTGGTTTAGTGCTAATTTAGCTGCTGGACCAATTCTGGATAACCAATAAAGTCTTGCTGGGTAAGCTAGTCAAAAAGCCTTGTTGGAACACCAGCACACCAGTATCCCGTGTTGCCGACACGGGATAACAGTAAACAGATAACAGCAAGGGACAAACCAGCATGGCACATTTGAATTGGTTTAGGATTTGTCTTAGCCAGTTTTACTTGAACTATACAAGTACCTTGGATTTACATGTTGTTCATAGTCCTTATTATGTCTGACACAAAGAAGGGGTTAGATATGCTAAAGCACCACAGACAAAGATTAAGTGGCCAGCTCAGTAGCATGATGCTAGCACTGTCTGCAAAGTGTCTATGTGGGATTTGAACTGGCAGTTTTCCAATTTATTCACAACATCCAAATCATACTCATGCAATACCTTACACATAAATATGGAATAATCCCACATAACAGGGGATGTTCCAACAACTAATCACGTTAAGAAAACTGAACAGATTCCACAACCACAATGTAACGTTTGGAAAATTGTTAACTGATAATACACGGTTGTAGCTATGGGCCCTACTTTTTATAAAATATATTTTGGACAGGAACGTGGACTGGTGGAATTCTGACATGATACGTGGTAGTGTTTTGTGTGGGCGATCAGAATTTTAATTACACTTGATCCCACCAATATTACAATATAATAATTATAATTCAGTCAGGACCACTTCCGTAACATGAATACTTCACTTGAATACTTGAATGAACACTTTGTTCACTTATAGAAAATTGAAGCAATTGTTGGTTGTAACAGTATAAAGGATGGGCAAGGAGGAGGCGGGAACCGGCTGAACAGTAAACAAACTTTAATGGTAAACTTAAAACCAATATAAACAAACATGCGTCTTGCCGCCCCTTTATCTCGCTCTCCCGCTGATCAGCTGATTCAGTGCTGGCCGTGCTCCATCATGGCCCGGCCACGCCCTCCTCGTCACACTCCTCCCCCGTCCGATTCAGGCCGGGGTGCTACCGGTCTGACTAACTCCCCCCCCATCTCTGGGGGGAGACACTGCCCTTCCAGCCGTTCTGTCAGCCGGTGGCCCACCCCAACTCCTGTGAACCTGGGGGGAGAGACGAGGGGAGGCATGGGGAGAGGGAGAGGGAAAGGGTGAGCGGAGACACACAGAGAGAGAGAGGAGAGAGGAACTTGCTCGCCGGCTCCCAGACGCGCTGTCGCCCGGTCCTCAACCGCTCCTCCCCCAGCTGACGGCAGTGAGTCCTCCGGCCCCTGGCGGACGGAACGGCTCCTCCCCTTCTCGGCAGACGGCCGCGGTTCCTCCAGCTCTTGGCGGCCGGCAGCGACCCCTATGTCCCCAGGCAGACAGCCGTAGCTGCTCCCCTGGTGGATGGCAGCGGCGAAGACTCCGCGACAGCGAATCCCTCCTCCCTCCAGGATTTTGGCACCACTGTAACAGTTCAAGGATGGGCAAGGAGGAGGCGGGAACTGGCTGAACAGTAAACATAAACTTTAATGGTAAACTTAAAACCAACATAAACAAATGTGCATCGCGGCCGCGTGCGTCTCTCTCTCTCGAACCAGCGACTCCGGCCACCCCTTTATCTCACTCTCCCATTGATCAGCTGATTCAGCGCCAGCCGTGCTCAATTATGGCCCGGCCACGCCCTCCTCCCCGTCACATTGGTGTTGGCAGTATGATTCTGTTCTGAGCAACTCTCAAAATGTTTTAAACATTCTGAAAGTGAAAAATTGTACTGTACAATCCTTCAATGCATAATAGATTAAATGAACACTTAATTGTTGGTAAATCAAGAACAAGGCACAATAACACATTGAATATAGGAATTACAACTGGCGAACAATTGTAGTCTTAGAGCACAGAATAACGAGACAGGTTTAGAGGAAAAACTAAAAGGCAGAGCTTCCATATTAGATGTGGAGCTGGGGTGGAGAAGGCTGTTTTGGAAAGGCTGCTAAGGCAATGAATAAATAGAGGACTTAAATAGGACTGCTCTGATAAGCGTCTGAATTGTATTGGTAGACATCATGATCAGCTGAGTGTCAGCTGACTGCAGCTTGATAAACGTGACCTGCCTGAACTGACGCTACACTTGATATATAATTATAAAATAATACTTGATATCAATCCTACTGGATCCCGTGCACCTATGGGTCCCTGCAATCTTTTCCACCTTTTACCCTATCAGCTACCACCCTGCTGATACAACCACATTACTGGAAATTTGAGCTACAAGCTATGTTAAAACAGCTTAAAATTCATTGTGAGAGATTTTTCTTTCTCTGAATGTGATTTTCATTTTCCTGGCTGCACGACATGCTTTTGAATGATTACTTCTCTGCATGGCTGATGGCTGCATCTTTCACATGCAAAACAATTAACTTGCCTACCCACCTCTACTGCTTCAGGTAGAAAGAGGGATGGGGGACTGAAAGAGAGTGAAAGAGAGATACAGAGAGATGGCATGTTTATTACTGCTTGGGGATCCTCTTGTTGGGTCTTTGTGGCTGTAAGCAACATGAGAGGACAAAGTGTAGTGTAATTAATTAAGCTGTAGGCGACCAAAATCCATTTTTCACAACCACCGCCTGTATGCTTTCAATTACTCCTGCTGTTTAAACAATTACACACACACACATTCATGATACACCTTCTGAATTATTCATCAACTCCAAAAGAGAATTTTGACTCACGGACATTTACAATAGTTGTATACGTTAATGTAGGTAACGCAATCATTAACATAAACTTACTTTTACTGCCTTTATTCTCATTTATATCCTGGTTAATGTTAATTTCTACATAAACAAATATATTTTTTATATTAAAGCTTAATTCTAAAAGTAAATCATACAGTACATTAACACTAGTTGAACTAATATGAACTTATATAAACAATTGTGTATTTAAAAATGTATATTAACATGGGGACCTGGGTAGCTCAGCAAGTATTGATGCTGACTACCACCACTTGAGTCACAAGTTCAAATCCAGGGTGTGCTGAGCAACTCCAGCCAGGTCTCCTAAGCAACTAAATTGGCCCGGTTGCTAGGGAGGGTAGAGTCACATGGAGTAAACTCCTCGTGGTCACAATGAATGGTTCTCGCTCTCAATGGGGTGCGTGGTAATTTGTGTGTGGATCACAGAGGGTAGCATGAGCCTCCACATGCTGAGAGTCTCTGCAGTGTCATGCACAACAAGCCACATAATAAGATGCACGGACTGACTGTCTCAGAAGAGGAGGCAACTGAGACCTGTCCACTGCCACCCAGATTGAGGTGAGTCACCACAAGGACACGCCACCACGAGGACCTACTAAGTAGTGGTAAATGGGAATTCCAAATTGGGAGAAGAAAAAAAAAGGGGGGGATAATTTTTAGATTTAAGATTAATTAATGCTGTAAAAGATATTACTAATTGTTAGTTCATGATACCTAATGCATTAAGTAATGTTAACATACTCTACTGTATATAACCTTATTGTAATGTGTTATGTTTTTTTTTCTGTTCTTTCTTTTTTGTTTGTATATGTTTCTAGTTCATGCGACAACAATATTTTACAAATCTTTCCAGCTACACAAAGCAGCAACACCAATATTTTCTCCACATATTCTGACCACTATGGACTCATTAGCTATTCGTAAAATATTATTCACAGATGGGTTTTTCCTTACACACAAATTATGCAGTGAATTTCCATTGTGAGAGAGAAGTATAAGTAAGACAGTACCACACTGTCCTCCACACTCACGCTGCTGCTATGTCGACATTTGTTCTAATTCTGGAACTGTCAACATTTGTTTCAAAGATAGAATACATTTAAAACTATAATAAAAAACAATAAGGGTGCTTTTTGGCTATGCATCATCAGCTCAGTTTCTCTTCCTCCCTGCTGAATTTCCAAGCATCTGCCTGAACTAATCTGCAATATAGATTTCTCACTTGCACACTGAAAATTGTTTGTTTCGAAACTGATGGCACAAACAAGCCTATTAAACTTCTGCCTTTTGTGAGAAATGAAATCAATTAGAGGAGATTAATGGACAGGTGAGATAACTGTTTTATTGTGGCTCTGAAATCTTTGATTACCACAACAAATCCCCCATGAAACCACAAATCATCAAACATAGAACGCAGGACCACATCATCAGTGTACTGTAGCCACGGCAACATCAGCGATATGTCACCTTAAATTCCACGCTTATTGTAACATGCAAGAGCTGGAGAGCATTATACACAGTCAACCAGAATGAAATGCTAAAGAGATGCTTGATAAAGCATGGAGTGGTGGTGGTGTAGTGGACTAAAGCACTGAACTGGTAAAGCAGAAGGTTGTTGGTTCAATCCCCACAGCCATCACAATTGTGTCCTTGTGCAAGGCACTTAACTCTAGGTTGCTCCAGGGGGATTGTCCCTGTAATAAGGGCACTGTAATTCACTGTAACATCTACCAAATGCATAAATGTAAATAAAGTCAGGTAAGAGAAGACATACATATGTAAAGTAGAAATGCTCACACTTCACTTGAATTATGTTGGTTCTTTGGTTGCTTCAGGACAGATTTAATGCAACACTGGTATAGGAAAGAATTGTTTGAAGTGTCATTTAAATATATTTTATGGTTTGATTAATTATTTATTTTTAAAGTGAAATGTGTAATTTCTGTGCAATTAGCATCACCCAACCCGGTTTCATGACAAGTTGTTATAATAGTATTAGATAGCAAAATCGTAAGAACTTGGCTTGTGCACCTTTTACCAGACTGACACAGTAAATTCAGAAACAGTAGGTTTACTTTTCTTAAAGGGATCATGAAGTGCTATTTTTTATCATTTTATTATCTTCCCTGGGGTCCACTGATAATGTTCTAAAAGTTTTGTTGCACCATAATTGCAACAGTCATAATTTAGAAATAAATGATCATTTTCCATCCTCTTTTTGGCCCTCTGTCTGAAACATTCGGTTTTGGCCTAAGCATTTCCTTAAAACTTGAGCGTAAACGCCCACTTTTATGATTGGCTAACATCATGCAGCCCCTCAGATTCAGACATATTTAAAACTCAATCGGAAGAATGGACAGAGTGAACAAGCCCCTCAACATTATAAAACAAAATAGCAGGGTTTACACACAACGCACATACTACACATTGCGTGTGAATACATTAAACTGTTCATTTCAAGCACAGCTGTTAACACTCAGCACCATAAACTATCAAACAGTCATGACATTTAAAATATTCATGAATGAAAATGTTTACTTACATTTTTGATTGGGTCCAAGTGTTTTTATCTGCCCATCCTTCAATATAAGTTCCTTGGCAAAGCTTGAATCATATTATGTCTGTTCACAAGTAATCCATGCTGATATGAGCCAAAAAAAAAAAAAACGCACACACATAGTCTAAAGCATGGTGAAATGATGCACACAAATACTGTAGGCGTACTGAGGTGCACATCACTAAAAACACATCGAAGTGATCAAAGACGTCCATCTAGTTTATGTTTACATACTCCAACAATTAAAAATAGTGCAGATGGGCGAAAAAATGCATCCATGATGCGTTTGTTCTCAATACAACAGCAGAGCAGCTGAATGAAAGAGAATTGCTTCTCCTTTTCAGAGTTGTAACTCAACACTGCATCTTTTAAAATGAGATGCATGGCAGCGGTCAGAGTCTGTGTAGTTCATGTTTATATACAAAATAATTCAAAATAGTCCAGATGGGTCCCCTTTGGAGTTCAGGAATAATTAGCCACACAATCAGCCTGCTTTCTTGACTTGAACTGCGCACCAGTGTGTGGGGTCAAGGGTGCGATGACGCACGTTGTGGGACATGTAAATACAAATGAACAATTTCTCGTGATGTCATGAACAGACAGATTTCAAAATGAGGTGTTTCAGCAGTGTGGCTATAAATTCTCTTTTTAGACTGGAGAGGAAGTTTTGAGATCTGAAATTTACAGTTTGTTTTTATTGTAGTTACCTCTTATATGTCTAAATATCAAGGAAAATTTGATTCTCCATTTCATGACCCCTTTAACATAAAATCAGTCTGTGTTTGCCGAAATTCGAGGTATTGCCCCAGTGGCCAAAGCGGGAAGTGATTTTGAATATAAGGGCATGTCTGAGCTCCAGTTTCCGGGTGAAATTCCCGTAGAGGGTTGCCAAAAATGAGTTGTAATAAATAGTTGTTTTTATCTGTAAAGAATGTAATACAGTGAAGAGGAATGCATATTTTATAAATTCTACCCCCAAACTCCAACCCTTAACCTAACCGTCAGTGGAGTAAAAATGTAATCTTAGAAGGACAATAGAACCTCCAAATCATACTCGTCATGGATTATGCGAACGCAGTCACTGCCAGGTTTTAATGCAGGATGAGAATTCAGGAGAGTAGAAGGTAAACGTTTTAACTGATGCAAAAATGTGGGAGATGCCGCTTGTCTGTAACTCCCCTTACAAAAATCGAGAGTTCGTGGCAAACTTGCGGCATATTGTCCATTGTTGCCAAAGGTTTGCTGCAGGTTCATCACTACCAGTGAAGAGCTGCAAACCTCTGGAAAATATTTGCAGCGAATCACACGTTCATTTGCATGTGAAAATAATGAGTGGCATATAGGGGCAAGTTTGTGGCAATTTGCCATGAACCCTCAATTTTTGTAAGGGTCGGCATAATGGGGCTGATATCAGGGTACTGGAACATTCAGAAACAACATATTGACCTTCCATATGATCATGTTGCTTTTACTCCCATAGAGAAAAATAAACAAACCAACAAATGGTTATTACGATTTTTTACGAAGTTTAACCCCAACTCAAACCTACCCATAAAGTGTAACCCCTTAACCATAACCTAAACCTTACCATGATTTTAATAGGAAAATAACTTTTGTGTACCACAGAAGAAAGAAAACATAGGGGGTTTTGAAAGAAACAAAAAGCATATTACAGGTTATTGATATACATCAGTGATTTGTATTGCATAAATAAATATGGAATTAGTTACAAAATGTGTTCTGTGTTGACAGACATTTTCTTTCTTAAAAGTAAAGTGTTGGATAAGAGGCTAGCTAAAATTTGATCCCTGTATTTTATCGATTTGAAATTCTGTTTGATGATTGGTTGGTCTCTGTGGGGATTAAATTCGTACCTTAAAGTTGTGCATTACCAAACTGAATTGCAAAAATAAGGTTCATTGCCATTGGTTAGCCTGACAGTTAGTCCCGCCTCATGTTGGGATGGTTGGTTTGGTCAGGATGCTCAAACAAACAGAGCAATTTTTGATAGTGCCATAGTGTTTCCGTGGAAATCAATGGCTTACTTAAAGTTGTCTCTGCACAATCATCTAAAATGTTAACATCGAAAACATTAAAGACCTGCACATAGTGAGTTTGGAGATTGATTTTAGATGAAGAGAGCAAAAAATGCATGGTGCAGTTTATGTGTTTAAAGAAATTAAAGTGTCAGGAAAAGGGGCTGAGATCTGTTGCTCAGAAGATCTCATAAGACTGATATAATAATGTAGATATAAGACTTCCTCCATGCAAGGGCAAAATTCAGAGCTAATATTTGGTTGGTTGGTTGGTTGGTTGGTTGGTTGGCTGTGTCTGGTGGCTTCAGGTATTGTGTGGTCAGATTGGCATTCATAGAAATACTGTCTGAAGCAGAGAAAGAGAGAGAGAGAGAGAGAGAGAGAGAGAGAGAGAGAGTGATTGTGAATGAAAGTGTGACATAGAGCAGATGGAGGAAAGCCCAGGGGCTAAGTCTGTACAACTCTCCCATTGTTCTTACAGGCGAGCTGGCACTGTCAGGAAGATTGGATGGGAGCGGGAGAGATGGACGGAACGTCTCTGCTAAAATAATGTGCCTTCAGGAGCTGCATTATATAAGGTTATTAAACTGTCAGTGTGTGTTGGAGTACATGTGGGAAGATAACCTTTGTTTTCCAGCAGATGAAAAATGCATTCCATGTTTGTTTTGGTGTAGATTCATACTTAGACAGCTCTCTTCTCTCTTATGCCACTGTTAAGATATATTTAATTCAAAGAAGGACAAGCAGGATGCCATACTGCAGTCAAGCCCTGATTATGTCACATGTACTTTGTAAGGAAGTCTTCGGGCTGTTCAGCAGCCCGGAGCTGCAGACGGAGAACCAGCATCCGGTGTCGTCCCCGTTATTGAGCTTTATTGAGCCCTCCTGGAGGTTTTCTCTAGAGGAACTCTAATGGGAGCGCAGAAACAAGATGGCACTTTAATTCAAAGAGATCCGAGCATGTCCTTGTGAGAGCCTGCAGATGCTGGAAAATATTGGCAAGTGTTGCCAGATCTCGCAAGGAAATTAAACTCAGGCTCCCATACTGAGTGAATTAAGCTGTCAACAAAACAGCTACAACCAAAAAGTATTTTAATATGTGCTGATGAGTCTTCCTTCCCAACATTAAAGTACTACAACCACCTTTTTTACCGAAACAAACCTTAGCAGTACTGATTTGCAGTATTTAATTTACAATAAAGTTTAAATACTGGATGATCCAAAAGTTTCAATATGAGCAAAGATAATAGCTTTAATTTTCTCTCTTCTTTCTTCCTTCCTACCTATTTGCATATACATTTTACCAGCAAAATGAACCTGATAAAAGCAGCTGTATGTACTAAGCTGAGTGTCATGCATTCCTATGATCAGGTGCTGCCTCAATAGTCAGTAATGCTGAACATCATTTGCTCATTCAACCAGCACTTACTAGCTGCACTAAAAAGCAATTTAATATTAATAGAAAAAGAGTTTTTATTTTTAATAGCTATTTAATCGGCACTGACAGGAGATGCTTTTAACAATAAAGTCTGGGGAATAAACACATTCTAGAATCTTGAAGAATACAAGAGGTTAAATTCACAGACTGGATGAACTACATAGACAGCTAGACTTGTATGAGAAAAGTCATCCAACCATTACTGTGTGAAAGTAAGGCTTGTGAAAGAGAAGTGCAGTCTTCTCAAGGACACCAACCTGATAAAGGACCCTGCAGAAATGAAAAAATAAATAAATAAATAAAACATATTATCTCACTGCTGCTTCAAGCCTCCGCTAACACTGATGAATGGAGATGTGTCGTGAGGTTCGACTGACACCTTATATGACCATGTCTTGGTGTATCTTGATACATACAGGTGAATGCCATACTTTTTCACAGATCCATGTCCAGGAAGAGCCACATTGATCAAGGAGTTAACAAGTAAAAGTGAACCTGACAGACAATCTATATTTCCCAGAAACCCGAACTGATTGATATGATATCTGCCCTCTAAAACCACAGTGAGAGACTCATAAGTCATGGTCATGTTGCTGCTAGAGTAAAGAGGCAGCAGGACCACAGTTATTGGATTAGCCCACTGTTATTTTCAACATAATACAGTTAGCTGCCAGTCTACTATTAACACTTGCTTGCACTTTAAATCTTTGATCCAACCCAGGTCGATTCCTATGTGGTTGGTTTTATAATAGCCTACTTGTTCTTAGACTACGTGAAAGTTTCCCAGGGGCCCAAGAGACTGCATGCGTGTTTGTTTGCATGGTTTCTGTAGTGTATATACCACAAAAGATGCATTTAAATGACTGGCAGAAATTAAGATTCTCTCATCATTTACTCATTTTCATGACATCCCAGATGTGAATGATTTTCTGTGTTCTGCTGAACGCAAATGAAGGTTTTTAGAAGTATATCTCAGCTCTGTAGGTCCATACAATGTAAGTGAATGGTGACCAACATTTTGAAGCTCCAAAAAGCACATGAAGGCAGCATATAAGTAATCCATATGACTCCAGTGGTTTAATATATGTCTTCTGAAGTGATGCAATCACTCTGAGTGAGAAACAGATCAAAATGTAAGTCCTTTTTTTACTATAAATCTCCCATTTTCATTTTCAGAATATGATAGAATGTGAAAGTGGAGGTTTATGGTAAAAAGGACTTCAATATTGATCTTTTTTTTCAACCATACCTATTACATTGCTTGGGAAGACATAGATTTAACCACTGATGTTTTATGGATTACTTTTATGCTGCCTTTATGTGCTTTTTGGAGCTCGAAATGTCTGGTCAACATTCATTTACATTGTATGAACCTACAGACCTAAAATATTCTTCTAAAAATCTTCGTTTGTGTTCTGCAGAAGAAAGAAAGTCATACACATCTGGGATGGCATGAGAGTGAGTAAATGATGGGAGAAAGTTCATTTTCCCTTTAAAAAAAAAAATTCACCCAAAAATAAAAACACTGTCATTATTTTCTCACCCTAATCGTCACTCCAAAGCCATATGTTCTTTTGTGGAACACAAAAGTTGCATTTTTAGGTCTTCACAGTGTTTATATGCCATAATGCAAGTGAATAGTGACTTCGGTCTGTCAACCTGGAAAGAAGACATACACAAATAAACAAAAAACAATGTAAAATCTTTTGGTCATGAGATGACGTAGCTGCCACATCTGATTTAAACATTTTATTACTGATTTGAATTGAAAGTGAAAGTGAAATTTTGTTCTGTTCATCACACAATGTATAGTGCATGAGTCGTATCAATTACTTTTACTGTGGTTTTATGGTTGTTGTTTTTGTGTGTGTGTGTGTGTGTGTGTGTGTGTGTGTGTTTGTGTGTTTTGTCCGAACTTAACAGACCAGAGTCACTATTCACTTGCATTATGGCAAATAAACCACGTGAAGACTTTTTTAAAAATTCACCTCTCATATTCCACAGAAGAAAGAAAGTCATACAGGTTTGGAGAGATATTAGGGTGACTAAATAAAGAGCATTTTTATGTTTCAGGTTGTTTGAAACCCATATGACTATCTTTCATGGAACACAAAATTAAATGTTATGTAGAATGTTAACCTCGGTCACCACTCACTTTTATTGAATGGAAAAAAGATGCGATGAAAGTGAAGCTTACTGATTCTATCATTCTGTCTAACATCTCCTTTAAAAGACAGTCATATGGGTTTGGAAGGAGGGTGAGAAAAAGATGACATCATTTTTATTTTGGGGAGAACAATCACTTTGACTTGGCTGTGAACACCTTAAGAACTTGGCTCTGTGACACCTTAAGAACGAGTTTGTAACGGGTTTATTCAGGTCATGGTTTGGTAAATGTGGTTTATTTTCTACATCTGGAGAGTTCAGTCTTATAACAGTACAACATGGCAGCTACACATGCATGACAAACAAAATTTGCTCAGTGCCGTTGCAGCTGTCAGCTCTGAATAAAGACCTGGTCTCATGAATCACCCACCCTCATCTGTCTGTCTGAGCCAGAAAGCAAGAACAGCCAGCAGCACATTTGTGAGAGAAGAGGTACATATTCCTCTGTCAGTCTGTCTCACTGTCTGTCTGTCTCTTTGTCTGTTTCTGCATTTCACTCTCTATTTCTCACCTCTCACCCACTTCTACTTTTAAAATACATATAATCATCAAATCTGGTCTTAGCCAGCAAAACCAGGACCCTGAGCCCACAGTGCTGCCAATATACACACATCACGTAGTAAGACCAAAAAAGATGCAATCCCATTCGCTATAGAGAATTATGCATTTCTTGTTGTTTCTGGGAGAATTTGGACAAGTCATGAGTTTCCATGCATGTAGCTACATTATTATAAATCCAGATTCCTATGTGTTTTAGAAAAACATTGAATGTAATATTTGTTTTAGACAGCCGTTTACTCATCTCTGTTCAGCCTTTAAAAGAAGCATTTCATTTCATGTGCCTTTGAAGTCCATACTACAAAAACATATGGGTAGTTGACATTAAATACTTTTTGCATAAGTTGGCATGTCCCGCGTCATGACATGTTATAGTATACTCCATCTAATATATTTTTTTCTAAAAATCAGTTTTTCTGCGCTGACTACCACTCCGGGAGTCACGAGTTGAGTGACTCCTGCCAGGTCTTCTAAGCAACCAAATTGGCCCGGTTGCTAGGGAGTGTAGAGTCACATGGGTTAACCTCCTCGTGGTCGCTTATAATGTGGTTCGCTCTCGGTGGGGCGCATGGTGAGTTGTGCGTGGATGCCGCGGAGAATAGCGTGAAGCCTCCACACATGCTATGTCTCCGTGGTAATGTGCTCAATAAGCCATGTGATAAGATGCGTGGGTTGCGGTCTCAGACGCGGAGGCAACTGAGATTCGTCCTCTGCCACTCTCCGCCGAGAGTCACTACACCACCACGAGGATTTAGAGCGCATTGGGAATTGGGCATTCCAAATTGGGGAGAAAAGGGGGAAAAAAAGGGGAGAATAAATAAATAAAAAATCAGTTCTTCTGTAATTATGTTGGTTCGACAAAGCCAACATACTGTTTAGGGTAAACTTTGTTTAGGGTTTTTTTCAAAATTTCTTTGAAATTTCTGACTGTAGCTCCTCCTAGTGCATATAAACTATATCTACCAAACTTGGCACAGACCTTCAGCCTGTTCTGGAATAGTGTGCTATATCTTTTCTAATTAGAAATATTAAAGATGGCAACATCCATAACACCAGCATGTTTTATCACAATTGATGCTGCGTTATTAAATAAACAAGTCCAAATGAGGCGCAAGTTCATTCATCAGATCATAATTAACCAACATTGGCTTTGAATGCTTTTTAACCGAGTGCAGAGTACAACATTTGTTGCGCGGCTCGCAATGGCGAGCAGTTTCGTTGAAAGAGCGGTTGGATCTTCGGATGCCACTCAGCTCATATCTCCTTCTCTAGTGAGTTAACAAAACCCCTCAAAACCTGGTTTTCACATTATATAACGTGACAGACAACTAGTTGTGCAATATGGTTCTGTTCACACAGCACAGGTTTGCCGAGAATGCAGTTGTGTTTCCTGAAAATTTGTGGGTGTCAATTCAGTTATAGAATGCGGTTGTCACTCGTCATACAAGTTATAACCGACTTGTTTGTAAACGTAAACGTATTAAAGGTACTGTAAGCGATTTAAGCCGTTCTCACTTCCACAAGACTGAGCCGTTGATTTAGCCATGTTCCCTCTTTCCAAAACACCGCAGCAACACTGTTGAGACCGACACAAGGTTGTGAAACACAACAGTAGCGAAATAACACCCTCAACAGACAAATTATAAATCAGAATATGGCAATAAGCCTAAGTAATTCGCTGCAACGACAACACTAACAACACTATGAGTACATGCAAAATGATTGACAGGCAGAAAGCCTCAGAGACCGCGACCCGTGGACACATATTTGTTTGCTGTTTACAAAGTCTAGAGCTGTCACAGAGACTGGTGAGATATCTCATGACACTTATTTCAGTGATATCTTTCAGGAAGTAGGATTTTTTTTGTTTTTTACATACCTTTCCATGAAAAAAATTGCTTACAGCACCTTTAAACACTCAAAACAGGACTGACAACCATATTCTGCTGCATGGCCTTACAGTTTCAGCACAGCAGACAATCAAAAATAGGAAAAATCCCATAGACATACATTGATGGAACGTTCAAATGGGCCACTGGAATGCTCGTTAATTCAAACTTCAACTGTCAGAAATTAAATGTAAACAAACGCACAAAAGACCTCTGCTTTAATCTGCTTTAATTTTGGCCCATTCCTCCATACAGAACTGGTGTAAAAGAGTCAGGTTTGTAGGCCTCCTTGCTCGCACACGCTTTTTCAGTTCTGCCCACAAATTTTCTATCGGATTGAGGTCAGGGCTTTGTGATGGCCACTCCAATACCTTGACTTTGTTGTCCTTAAGCCATTTTGCCACAACTTTGGAGGTATGCTTGGGGTCATTGTCCATTTGGAAGACCCATTTGTGACTGAGCTTTAACTTCCTGGCTGATGTCTTAAAGCTGTTGCTTTAATATATCCACATAATTATCCTTCCTCATGATGCCATATATTTTGTGAAGTTCGTCAGTCCCTCCTGCAGCAAAGCACCCCCACAACATGATGCTGCCACCCCCATGCTTCACGGTTGGGATGGTGTTCTTCACCTTGCAAGCCTCACCATTTTTCCTCCAAACATAATGATGGTCATTTTGGCCAAACAGTAAAATTTTTGTTTCATCAGACCAGAGGACATTTCTCCAAAAAGTAAGATCTTTGTCCCATGTGCACTTGCAAACTGTTGTCTGGCTTTTTTATGGTGGTTTTGGAGCAGTGGCTTCTTCCTTGCTGAGTAGCCTTTCAGGTTATATCGATATAGGACTCATTTAACTGTGGATATAGATACTTGTCTACCGGTTACCTCCAGCATCTTCACAAGGTCCTTTACTGTTGTTCTGGGATTGATTTGCACTTTTCGCACTAAACTATGTTCATCTCTAGAAGACAGAATGTGTCTCCTTCCTGAGCGGTATGATGGCTGTGTGGTCCCATGGTGTTTATACTTGCGTACTATTGTTTGTACAGATGAACGTGGTACCTTCAGGCGTTTGGAAATTGCTCCCAAGGATGAACCAGACTTGTGGAGGTCCACAATTTTTTTCTGATATCTTTTGATTTTCCCATGATATCAAGCAAAGAGGCACTGAGTTTGAAGGTAGGCCTTAAAATACATCCATAGGTACACCTCCATTTGACTCCAATTATCCAATTAGCCTATTACAAGCTAATTGGCTAATTGCCTAAAGGCTTGACATAATTTTCTGGAATTTTCCAAGCTGCTTAAAGGCACAGTTAACTTAGTGTATGTAAACTTCTGACCCACTGGAATTCTGATATAGTCAATTAAAAGTGAAAAACTCTGTCTGTAAACAGTTGTTGGAAAAATTACTTGTGTCAAGCACAAAGTAGATGTCCAAAACTACTTGCCAAAACGTCTTGGTTACTGATGTAACCTGTGTTCCCTGATGGAGGGAACGAGACGTTGTGTCAATGTAGTGACACTAGGGGTTCGATCTTGAGAGCCACAATAACCTTTGCTGAAAATAGGAAAGGCCAATGAAAATTGCAGAGTGGAATTTGCATGCCACTCTCCACCCCCGACATACGGGTATAAAAGGAGATGGCGTGGATCACTCATTCAGATTTATGCTGAGAGAGTCCCAGCCATGTCAGCGGCCGGTTCAGTGCCGCGGCAGGAGGGACACAATGTCTCGTTCCCTCCATCAGGGAACAGAGGTCACATCAGTAACCTAGACATTCCCTGTCTTTCACTCACTCTACACTAGGGGTTCCTATAGGAAACACCGCAGGCGCTGAACCGTGTCACGAGGCACAGAATAGTGGACACGGGCAAGCTGCTGCGTGCCTCGCAGCGAGCACTCAACCATGTCGTGACCTTCCAGCAAGTTAGGTAAGGGTCTCCCTAGTCCTGTTAAGGGGGAAGAAGGTACTTACCCAAGTAGGCTACCGGCGGTGCCTTTCTTAATTTGCTGTTAAGTAATCTCCCGCCGAGCACTTTCTAGAATAGCGCTGGGAAGTGCTCTTCCCTCTCCAGGAAGGAAAGCACTACGGAGACCACATCCTGCCTGGGGGAGGTTAACATGTGGAGCATACCTCACAGGGAGAAAAAACTGGGCATGTTTCTTTAATAGATGCAATTCATTTCAGTAGTTTCAGAACAATACTGTTTTCTACATTTTGTAATTTCTGTTTCCTGAAGCGATCTTGGTCACAAGTCATATTGATGATTTCATTGAAAGCACTGGTGCCCCCACAATTCATGACTTGTCAACCCTCATACTCAGGACAATCCACCAGCCTCAAAGCACTCGACACTTAAACAAATACCTCACTGTAACACAACACGCACATAAACACACTCCTACCCTCTCTAAAGCTACAATCTCACCCTGACTAAGGACTTTAAAAGCAATAAGGTTACACACAATATTGTCATAACACTGAAAAATGTCAACATAATCACACATGGTTTGAAACTAGAGCAGATGTTGTCAGTGTGGCTGACCTTTAAATGAACACTTGAGTTTTTTTTTCTTACATGATTGACAGTTGGGAAAAAACATTTGCTGAGCTCAAGGTTTTCCCAACATGCAAATGCATCCTGGAGGAGAGAGCTATTGCTGTTGGTTGCTGGTTATTTGTGTCTTTTCAGACAGGACAATGTGAAGTGATAAAAAGAAATGGCTTGTGAAGATATCATTTTTAAGCATATTTAAGTTCCTTCCTCTGTAAATCAAGTATGACAGAGAATATTATCCAGTCCATTCATTCTCTCCAGCACCCAAATGAGAAAATGTATACAACATCACAAAGCACATTAAAACTTAGTCTGTGCAGTTTGTTTATTTGCTTTAATATTCAGATTTAGGGATAGTGGAATCCACCAAGCACTCCGTCCGCTAGTCATAATAATTTATAGCCCTCCATTTAAGAAGAACATGTGATTGTTAAGAAATACCCTTGTGCTCTGGTATGCCTTTCAGTTAGAGCTCAATTGTTTAATAATTTCTAGCATTACCAGCATTGCTCATTTTAGATGACTTTGAAGTCGTATCAGATAGACCTACTGTAAAAAGCACTTGTCATCAATTAGTATGGAGCCAAAATTCCATAGACGTCAGAGAAATGAAAGACATTCTGCTTTGTATCAGTAATTGCATGTACCTCTATAATTGTTCTCTAGTCTGTCAAATAAAATCAATTCCAATTCAGGATCCAATCCCGTTAAAGTGCCTCTAGCAAGATTAGTTAAGGTAAGTGGTATGGTCTCCAATTGCTTTTAGCTCTCTCATTTGAAGGTGTGAGGTTACAAGCATTTGTGCTCTGTTTCAAATGAGGCAATCCTTAAAACTATCCCAGATCTTACAGAAATGAGATAAACAGGAAGGCATCTCTCATAACAAATGTATATCCTGATAATGCATCTGACCTCTTCTTTTCTTGATCTGCTTAAGGGAGATAGACCCTTTCAATTTTGTGATTCCAAAATTTTCCCATTGCAAGAGTCACTTTGTGATTTTGATGGGCAGAGTTTCTATCATGCGGCACAACTTCTCCCACTCTCCCATTCCTTCTTACAGTTCTCTATGAGCACTAATAAAAATGATTTGTTAAGTACAAACTTAATTTGTACTTATCACTCTAAATTGGTTAACTGGTTGGCAAGCTGAAGAATCTATTATTGGGTATACAGTGCAGGTACTGTATATTTGCCACTATTTGCTAATTTACAAAACTTCTCTCACACCCCCACATTTGTACCAGCCTGATGTTGGTCAGACCAAACAGCCAAACCCTCAAGCAATTCAACCTGTGTTTGTCTATAGCAGGCTACCCAAAAAACAACCCCTAAAATGTCATGGTTACTTGCGTAACCTCCATTCCCTGATGGAGGGAACGAGACATTGTGTCGATGTAGTGACACTAGGGGTCACTCTTGGGAGCCCGAAACACCTCTGGTCTTTGATAAAAGGCCAATGAAAATTGGCGAATGGTATTTGCATGCCACTCTCCCGGACATACGGGTATAAAAGGAGCTGGTATGCAACCACTCATTCAGGTTTTATGCTGAGGAGCCGAGGCAAGGTCCAGTCATTTCAGTGGGTAGTTCAGCATTGTGGCAGGAGGGACACAACGTCTCGTTCCCTCCATCAGGGAACAGAGGTTACGCAAGTAACCATGATGTTCCCTATCTGTCACTCACTCGACGTTGTGTCGATGTAGTGACACTAGGGGTCCCTATACGAAATGCCACAACTGGCTGAACTGTGTTACGTGAACTGGCGGTGTGTGATGGGCAGACCACTGTGTGCCTTGTAACCAGCGCACCAGGCCGACACATAATCTCCCCCAACATAGTTATGAGTGTCGAAAGGTCCTTTGGGGACAAGTCAACTACCCAAAAGATAGAGACAGGCTAACCCAGTTGTGGCCTCTTTTCCCCTTCTTTTTTTCCACTCACTAAAAAAGAAGGGGGATTATCTGACTGGGCCACCAGGTCTAGTCGGGGGGTGTCCCTCCCAGGGGAGGACCCGCGGACACCACACCTCGCCCAAAGAGAGGGGGGAATATTTAAGTGGAAAAAATACGTCACATGGTCTTGCCGACCATGTGGAGAGTCTCATGGTAGATCCTACCCAACGGGGGAGGAGTTACTACAAACATGGAGATTGTGGCAGAGGGGCTCTGCCCAAGGAAGACGCAGTTTGCCAACAGGGAAATGAATTAGCAGAAGATATATATCGCATGGGGTTACCTTACAGGGAACCACCACATGCGGAGCATTGTGAACATTACTGGGAATTAATGGCGCACATCTTCAGCTCAGAGGAGGTGAAAGGCGCTATGTGCAAGCGATACACCTGGCCGGCTATCCCAGGTTTATCCGCTTGTATTGCGTGCCACTACCTGGGATGAAACCGGTTCCACCCGGAGGTTGTAGAACCTTGCAAATGTGTTGGGTGTTGCCCAGCCTGCTGCTCAGCAAATGTCTGTTAGAGAGGCACCCCTGGCCAGGGCCCAGGAGGCCGCTACACCCCTGGTAGAATGGGCTCGTAGCCCTACCAGGGGTGGCACGTCCTGGGCGTGATATGCCATAGCTATGGCATCAATGAGCCAGTGGGCAATCGTCTGCTTGGAGACAGCGCGTCCTTTCCGCTGTGCACCAAAGCAGACAAAGAGCTGCTCAGAGATCCTAAAGTTCTGCGTACGATCCAAATAGATGCGTAAAGCACGCACCGGACACAGCAACGACAGGGCTGGGTCTGCCTCCTCCTGGGGCAGCGCTCACAGGTTCACCACCTGGTCCCTAAAAGGGGTCATGGGAACCTTGGGCACATAGCCCGGTCAGGGTCTCAGGATCACGTGAGAGTAGCCCGGACCGAACTCCAGGCATGTTTCGCTGACAGAGAACACTTGCAGGTCTCCTACCCTCTTTATGGAAGTGAGTGCAGTCAGGAGGGCAGTCTCCAAAGAGAGTGCCTTAAGCTCAGCTGACTGCAAAGGCTCAAAGGGGGCTCTCTGTAGACCCTGAAGAACTACAGAGAGGTCCCATGAGGGAACGAGGCACGGTCTGGAGAGATTCAGCCTCCTGGCGCCTCTCAGGAACCTGATGATCAGGTCGTACTTCCCTAAGGACTTACCATTGACTGTGTCGTGGTGTGCTGCTATAGCAGCAACATACACCTTCAAGGTGGAAGGGGACAGCTCCAACCTATCCTGCAGGAAGAAAAGCACCGATCCGACTGCGCATCTCTGGGGGTCTTCCCGTCGGGAAGAACACCACTTAGTGAACAGACGCCACTTAAAGGCATAAAGGCACCTTGTAGAGGGGGCCCTAGCCTGAGTGATCATGTCTACCACTGCGGGTGGTAGAACGCTTAGGTCTTCCACGTCCCATCCAGGGGCCAGACATGGAGATTTCAGAGGTCTGTTTGCAGGTGCCAGAGGGTGCCCTGTCCCTGAGAAAGAAGGTCCTTCCTCAGGGGAATTCACCGGGGGGGTGGGGGGCTGTCACGAGGAGCGTGAGGTCCGAGAACCATGTCTGGGTGGGCCAGTAGGGTGCTACCAGGATGACCTGCCCCTCGTCCTCCCTGACCTTGCACAGAGTCTGTGCAAGTAGGCTCACTGGGGGAAACGCATATTTGCGTAGGCCAGGAGGCCAGCTGTGTGCCAGCGCGTCTATGCCGAGGGGTGCCTCAGTCAGGGCATACCAGAGCGGGCAGTAGGCAGATTCTCGGGAGGCGAACAGGTCCACCTGTGCCTGTCTGAATCGACTCCAAGTCAGCTGGACCACCTGAGCGTGGAGTCTCCACTCTCCCCTGAGAGTAACCTGCCGTGACACCACGTCCGCTGTAGTGTTGAGGTCGCCGGGGATGTGAGTGGCTCGCAGTGACTTGAAGTACTGCTGACTCCAGAGGAGGAGACAGCGGGCGAGTTGTGACATACAACGAGAGCGCAGACCGCCTTGGCAGTTGACATGTGCTACCATTGCCGTGTTGTCTGTCCGAATTAACATTTGCTTGCCCTGGATCAATGACCGAAACCTCAGCAGGGCGAGCAGAATTGCCAACAACTCGAGGCAGTTGATATGCAAATGCAGTCGCGGGCCCATCCACAAGCCGGCGGTTGCGTGCCTGTTGCAAACAGCGCCCTAGCCCCTTTTGGAGGCATCTGTCGTGACCACGATGCACCTGGAGACCTGCTCTAGGGGAACACCTGCCCGTAGAAATGAGAGGTCGGTCCAAGGGCTGAAGAGACGGTGACAGACCGGCTTCATGACCACGCGATGTGTCCCGAGGCACCATGCCCATCTCGGGACTCGAGTCTGAAGCCAGTGCTGAAGCGGTCTCGTATGCATCAACCCGAGCGGGGTGGCCACCGCTGAGGATGCCATATGCCCCAGGAGCCTCTGAAAGAGTTTCAGTGGAACCGCTGTTTTCTGTTTGAACACCTTCAAACAGGCCAGCACTGACTGTGCGCGCTCGTTCGTGAGGCGCGCTGTCAAAGAGGCCGAGTCCAACTCCAACCTGAGGAAAGAGATGCTCTGAACTGGAAGGAGCTTGCTCTTTTCCCAGTTGACCCGAAGCCCTAGTCGGCTGAGGTGTGAGAGCACCAAGTCCCTGTGTGCACACAACATATCCCGAGAGTGAGCTAGGATTAGCCAATCGTCGAGATAGTTGAGAATGCGAATGCCCACTTCCCTTAACGGGGCAAGGGCTGCCTCTGCGACTTTCGTGAAGACGCAAGGAGACAAGGACAGGCCGAAAGGGAGGACCTTGTACTGATACGCCTGACCCTCGAATGCAAACCGCAGGAAGGGTCTGTGTCGAGGTTGAATCGAGACGTGGAAGTACGTGTCTTTCAGGTCTACCACCGCGAAATCTTGATGCCGGACACTCGCCAGAATGCGTTTTTGCATCAGCATCTTGAACGGGAGTCTGTGTAAAGCCCGGTTCAGTACTCGCAGGTCCAAGATTGGCCGCAACCCACTGCCTTTTTCGGTACGATGAAGTAGGGGCTGTAAAACCCCTTCTTCATCTCGGCTGGAGGGACAGGTTCTATCGCACCCTTCCATAGGAGGGTAGCGATCTCCGCGCGCAAGGTAGCAGCGTTTTTGTCCTTCACCAAGGTGAAGTGGATACCGCTGAACCTGGGCGGACGCCTGGCGAACTGAATCACGAGTCAGACGGTCCGGACCAGTCATCGCGACGGATTGGAAAGTGCAAGCCACGCATCCAAGTTCCGTGCAAGGGGGAGCAAAGGGACAACATCGTCGGACATACCGGCAGGTGGAGCCTCGTGGCGGGGCAGAGCTCAAGGTGCCACACCATGTCATGGCCGTGCTGAGTCTAGGGACATCGAAGCACTTACATGGCTCCTTGTGACCACCCCTGGAACAGCCTGGGATAGCGCCTTATCCACAGGGGGAATCACCGTATTGGCTGCCCTGCCATCAAGGGTAGTAAGGGCAGGGGAACTGAGGAATCGGGACCGGGCAGTAAAAGTTGCCTCCCATGATTTCGTCATCTCCTCATGCACTTCTGGGAAGAAAGGCACTGGAGCAGGGCATGGCTGCTTTGAGCGGCGCCGCGAGCCCAGGAACCAATCATCGAGCCGCGAGGTTCAGGAGGGTTCCACTCTAGCCCGACGCTCGCGGCCACCCGGGAAAGCATGGCCGTCATCTCTGCATCAGCCTGTGACTGGGAAATCGTCCCCGAAGGGGGGAGCGCAGCTGAGGCTTTTGCGTCCGACTGGACAAGCCCGCTCTCCGATGCTGCGCTCGAGAGCTCATCAGCTTTGCCGGCTCCGAACAAGAGGCCAAACTCGCTGTGAGACGAGCCGGAGGACTCATCCGGAAGCCCGATTGGGGGAGACGAGCGTGCTGGGGAATGGGAGGTCCATGGGGGGATACCCTTGCTTTTTTTACGAAAGCAAGCCATGACCGCAACATTGCCATGGTCATGTTCTCGCAATGAGAACATGAATCATCCACGAACGCTGCCTCTGTGTGGGTCGCGCCCAGACACAAAAGACAGCGATCATGACCATCTGAAGTTGAGAAGTATCGACCGCAACCAGGAATAACACGCAATCGGAAAGGCATCTTTAAAAAGACACGTCTTTAAAAAGACATTCCATGTGTGCCGCTCTTTTAGAGAAATATACTCTTTTAAAATATACTCTCTTTTTTCTGCCGAAGCACCCAGGGGCGTTCTCTGCAGCGCACCAGTGCAGAGGAGGGAGAAGCCGCTGAAATGCGCTGTCAGATCCAGCAGAGGTGAATGAACAGTGAGAATTCAGCTCAATGAGCATGACCGTTCGGCTCCGAAGAGAAAATCTGAATGAGTGGTTGCATACCAGCTCCTTTTATACCCGTATGTCTGGGGGAGTGGCATGCAAATATCACTCGCCAATTTTCATTGGCCTTTTATCAAAGACCAGAGGTGTTTCAGGCTCCCAAGAGTGACCCCTAATGTCACTACATCGACACAACGTTGAATGAGTGACAGATAGGGAACTGAGTTGTGTTATTAAGAATTACATTTTTTGTGTAACTTTGTTGTGTTGTACCACTTAAAAATACACTGCTTAACAAATAAGTGATTAAATAATTCACATAAATTAAATTTCCATTGTTTGTTGTGAAGGATTTACCAAAAGGACAGGTAAAGGAGGAATTCAAAAATGTAAATACTGTTATACTGTTGTTAGTAGCTGGCTACATCATGGGCATAATAGGCCAGTCATTCACACTGAGAAAATGTGTGTATGCAGTTCAAACTTTCATAAGTGTTTAAAAAAGTATTATTTAATATAAATGAATATATAATTATTTTTTAACATATCGCTAGCATCATTTATACATATATCTATAATAAAATATATTTACAAATATTATTTAATATAAGAATGTTTACATTTATACAGTTATATATATATATATATATATATATATATATATATATATATATATATATATATATATATAATAGTATATTATAAATATTTATCTATTTTTATCTAATCTAATTACATATTCTTTGTTGAATCACTATCGCCATAAAAATTCTCAACGGTCTCTTAATTTCCTTGACAATGACGTGATGCTCAAATAACAATGACATGAAGCACTTGTTTGTTTGTTTGTTAGTTTTTTGTCTGGATCTACTTAGTTATAGAAAATAAAAAAACATTAAATATGCAATTAAAATCACTTTGATAGTGGTGCAACTGTCTGGTGACAGAAAATAAAAATAATTAAAAATAAATAAATAAAAGTAACGGCTAATTAAAATATTTGTTTATTAAAAGATAAAAGTAGTTTGGAATAATCTTTTCTCTAATTTTTTCTTAAACAAAATAAGCACTGAAAATTTTCATTTTAACATATTATTAATATTGGGAAAACTTTTGTCTACCAGATTTAAAGTGATGTGGTGTAACCAACATGCAGGTAGCCATTCTGTTGTCATGTATAAAACAATAAAATAAAATAAATAAAAAACATAAAACAGAGGGGACCCCTTTAAACCCTATTGTGTGAAGTTTTAAAAAAATCTGATAATTTGACCATTTTATATAATGCCACATTTTATTCAGGTCAAATGGAGTAACCCTAAGAAAAGATTTGATATATATTTATTTATATATATATATATATATATATATATATATATATATATATATATATATATATATATATATATATATATATATATATATATATATATATAAACATATATATATATATAATATATATATATATATATATATATATATATATAAACATATATATATATATATATATATATATATATATATATATATATATATACCGTTGTGCTCAAAAGTTTGCATACCCAGGCAGAAATTGTGAAATTTTAGCATTAATTTGGAAAATATGACTGATCATGCAAAAAAAACTGTCTCTTATTTAAGGATAGTGATCATATGAAGCCAGTTATTATCACATAGTTGTTTGGCTCCTTTTTAAATCATAATGGTAACAGAAATCACCCAAATGGCCCTGATCAAAAGTTTACATACCCTTGAATGTTTGGCCTTGTTACAGACACACAAGGTGCCACACACGTTTAAATGGCAATTAAAGGTTAATTTCCCACACCTGTGGCTTTTTAAATTGCAATTAGTGTCTGTGTATAAATAGCCAATGAGTTTGTTAGCTCTCACGTGGATGCACTGAGCAGGCTAGATACTGAGCCACGGGGAGCAGAACTGTCAAAAGAACTTTCAAAAGACCTGCGTAACAAGGTAATGGAACTTTATAAAGATGGAAAAGGATATAAAAAGATATCCAAAGCCTTGAAAATACCAGTCAGTACTGTTCACTCACTTATTAAGAAGTGGAAAATTCTGATATATCTTGATGCCAAGGTCAGGTAGACCAAGAAAGATTTCAGCCACAACTGCCAGAAGGATTGTTGAGGATTCAAAGAAAAACCCACAGGTAACCTCAGGAGAAATACAGGCTGCTCTGGAAAAAGATGGTGTGGTTGTTTCAAGGAGCACAGTACGACAATTCTTGAACAAAAATGAGCTGCATGGTCGAGTTGCCAGAAAGAAGCCAATGCCACAAAAAAGCCTGGTTACAATATGCCCGACAACACCTTGACATGCCTCACAGCTTCTGGCACACTGTAATTTGGAGTGACGAGTATTTTTTTCTTTGAAACAACCACACCATCTTTTTCCAGAGCAGCCTGTATTTCTCCTGAGGTTACCTGTGCATTTTTCTTTGTATCCCAAACAATTCTTCTGGCAGTTGTGGTGGAAATCTTTCTTGGTCTACCTGACCTTGGCTTGGCATCAAGAGATCCCCGAATTCTAGCCTGCTCAGTGCATCCACGTAAGAGCTAACAAACTCATTGACTATTTATACACAGACACTAATTGCAATTTTAAAAGCCACAGGTGCGGGAAATTAACTTTTAATTGCCATTTAAACCTGTGTGTGTCACCTTGTGTGTTTGTAACATGTCCAAACATTCAAAGGTATGTAAACTTTTGAGCAGGGCCATTTGGGTGATTTCTGTTATCATTATGATTTAAAAAGGAGCCAAACAACTATGTGATAATAAATGGCTTCATATGATCACTATCCTTAAATAAAAGATGATCAGTCATATTTTCAAAATTTCACAATATCTGCCAGGGTATGCAAACTTTTGAGCACAACTGTATATATATATATATATATATATATATATATATATATATATATATATATATATATATATATATATATATATATATATATATATATATATATATATATATATATATTATTATTATTATTATTATTATTATTATTATTACCTTGAAAAATGTCTGAAAACTTTTTTAAATCAATTATTAATTTGAGCACACTCACATGTACTCAAGGTGAAAGAAAAGTATTTTAATACCGTTTAATTGATGGTTTACACCACTTGACATTTTTAAAGTCATGAAATATTTTTGGTAGAAAATGCAATAAATGCTTTTTTCAAAATAATTATGAAACCAGCGTGGATACAAAGATTACATTTCTACAAACTTGCCACATGTGTTTTAAAGTTGTCTTATTTTGATCACCTCGTTCAACCTTATTTTAAAATGACCAAACTGTTCTGTTCTCAGTCCATCGAATATTTGTTTGCTATTTTGGAAACTTACACCTGCAAGATTAAAGGTGATCCCTAACTAAAATTGTAAGTAAAATTGAATAGAGTTTATAGTGACAGAGCAACTAGATTTACAATAGGTTTAATGTCAAACTAAAAATAAAGCATTAATTTAAATTATGGAGTAAAGTAATGGCATAAAAGTACCTTTTTCAAATGTAAGTTTCATAATTAGTAGATAAACCTTGATTTTATAAAACTTAATCCTTATTGTTGCAACCCACGCTTATAGATACATACTGTACCTTCTGGTGAAGATAAACCTAAAGAGATCAAACTGAGAAAAAAAGTTGGTGTCAGAATGGAAGATGAGGCTGAAGATGGACAAACGGAATGTTACTCACCGAGAATCTGTATGTTTGTTCCAGGCGGGGCCAGGTGCTGCTGTATGGTGTCATAAAACGTGGCCTCGCACATAAGCAGGACTGTCACACTGGCCCACACCCACACCAGCCACGACATCCCAATGCTCCTCTAAAGATAGAGTGAGAGAAAGCATAAGAGAGAGCTGTCAGTAACTGTTTTGTTAATTTATTTCACTCTTTTTTCACTTTCATCTCTTCTAGCTCACCCTCAGTCAAACATATCTAAACAGTATTTCAGTCTTTCTATTACTTCCTTTTGCATCCACTTACCACCTCTGTATAAGTTCGGAGCTTTTTGAGTGCTGTGCAGGGTGTGAGATGCATTCAGACCTGGAATTTCTAATTAAATCTGAAAATAAGTGAAATATTACAGTTTATGCGAGAGAAAATGAGTGAGAGAGAATTTGGCAGAGCTTCCTCGCAGAAATGATCTCACAGCTCCAATTCCTAATTTAGACTGATTTGCTTTCAAACTCTTAGTCTGTCAGTTAGGCCACATTTAGAGATGAAAGTGCCAATCAGTTATTTTTTTCTCAGTTCTTTCCCAATCAGCTTGCTGACAGCCTGCCTCCAACCTTATGTCTCCAACTGCCTATTCATATTCATAAATTAGAATTATGACTATGCAGTTTCTTCAAAAATCCACACAACGTGTGCTGAAATTGAATGTCAGACTATGAAAATGTCTAAAAAGAACTTATGAAAAGAGTCAGGCAATTACTTTCCAAGTTACTTTTGCATCCACTACATTTATACTTGACGTTCTGATACTTGACAAAGATGACTAAAGAAATTCATAATTGAAACAAAGGTTTTTCTACTGTACCTGTATCATTCAGGGACAACTGTGGGTGAACTCAACACTTTGTCCACAATCCATCCATTGTGAGGTTTCCAGATATCCCTGTGTCCTGGTATTGTTCTCTTGAAGAAATTCTCAAAGCTTTTTCTTTTGTCCTCCCAGTTTGAAGCCTGAAGCTGAAGTCAGGGACACGATAGGACAAAGATAGACCGAAAGAAAGAGAAATATAGCTTGAACTATATTTAAAGCACAGCAAACCCGCTCATCTAACACTAGAATCGCCCCTTCACTCCCCTGAGCCACGGAGATGATTTTCCGCTTCACATTTAAACACAAATGAAGGGCGGTCCTCTCTCTCTCTCTCTCTCTCTCTCTCTCTCTCTCTCTCTCTCTCTCTCTCTCTCTCTCTCTCCCCTTCCCTCCTTCTTTCTCTCTCTCTCTCTCTCTCTCTCTCCCCTTCCCTCTTTCTTTCTCTCTCACTCTCTCTTCACTCTCTCTCTTCACTCTCTCTCTTCACTCACCCATTTCATCTCTCTCCACCTCTCTCTTTCTCCCTGTCTCTCTCTCTTATTCCCTCATTCTATCTCTTGCTCTCCCTTGCATATAAGATTTCTTGCAATATGAGAGAGCTCCTAGCTTTAAGCTATATGTGATCTCTCGTCTAAAACCTGCCTTGATTTTGCAGTCGCTGGAAACTGGAAACTATGCAGGGCATTTGTATCTGAATATAACATTCAGATGGTTGGTGGCGAGTTGGCATTTATCAGAAACTATTTATAATCCAGAGCATCGCAAATCCCCCCTAGAGCAAACTAGGATTCAATATATTCGCTCAGCACACAGTGATTGTAGATTGTGTTTGTGATCTCAGTAAACGCAATTTTTATATTCCTCTGTCACCGCTCAGTTTGTAAATCAGCCCCAGACCTTGACAAACCTGTAGTCACTTGGTTATCAAGTACAATTTGTTTAGGTTTCAAGACCGAAACTCAAGACCACAGACAATAGACTTATTGTGTGATAAAATAAGAAAAACTTATATATGCAGGAAGAAGAAATAAAAATAAATAAATAAATAAATAAATAAATAAATAATAATATATATATATATATATATATATATATATATATATATATATATATATATATTATTATTATTATTATTATTATTATTATTATTATTTATTTATTTATTTATTTATTTATTTTTCTTCTTCTTCTTCTTCCTGCATATATAATACTGTCCAAAAGTCTTAGGCACATAAGATGTTTCACAAAAGCATTTGTCTTAAAATGCTTATTTATATCTTCAGCTTTAGTGTGTCAATAGGAAATATAAATGTTAGACTCCCAAACATTACTTTTGCAAATAGAAAAGATTAGAATAGAAGAACAGAGAGCCCTGCAACAGATGTCATGGCCTCCACAAAGCCCCCCACTGAACACTGTGTCAGTCTGAGATTACATGAAGAGACAGAAGCAACTGAGACAGCCGAAATAGATAGAAGAACTGTGGTGAATACTCCAAGAAACTTGGAACATCCTATCTGCCAACAACCAAGAAAAACTGTATCCAGGTGTACCTAGGAGAATTGGTGCTGTTTTTAAGGCAAAGGTGGTCACACTGAATATTGATTTAGATTTTTTATGTTTACTAGAATTTGTATGACATTAAGTGATAAATGAAAACTATTTATGTCATTATTTTTGAAGACATCCTATATATATATATATATACACACACTACCGGTCAAAAGTTACTTATTCATTCTTTATTATATATATATATATATATATATATTTATTTATTTTTTTTCACATTTAGAATAATAGTAAAGTCATCAAAACTATGGAATGTGTTCATGTGACGCCATGCAAGAAGCAGATGTGAGCGACGAGCTCTGCGCACTTTGCTAATTTGTAATTATTCTCATGTTATAATCTGGTGAAATTCGATACACCCAGTTACACATTTGCTCTTTGAGGTAAAACATGGCAAAGAAGTCAAAATCATCGGGTTCTGGAGACAATAAAAGACACTTACGTGTTCAGGATGAAAGCCCCGACAGGCCTACAGACTGGGGACTCAATTTAGATGGCGCGGCGGGAGAGGAGATCCAGCGTCAGTTGTTCAACATGTCGGTGATGCTGACGAAGGTTCTCACTGACTTGGAGGATCTCGCTGGTATACGTCGACCGATTACGGCGATGGAAATAAAATTCTCTGAAATAGTTACAAGAGTGACTGATGTTGAGAGACAAATCGATTATTTGGTGTCTTCGGAGAGGGAATCAACCGCTAATCTGCCCGCGACCAAAGTTAATTTGGAACATGTTCTTGAAAAGCTTGAAGATCTTGAGAATAGAAGCCGCAGGAATAACGTTCAAATAGTTGGAATTCCTGAGCATGAGGAGGGCAGAGATATGGTGAAATTCCTGGATGAGCTCTTCCCGAGTCTGCTCGACATAACAGGCCACAAGCTGGAAATCGAGCGAGCTCACAGAGTCCCTGCTCGCAGATCTGCTGAGGGAGACAGGCCCCGATCGATTCTGGCCAGATTTCTGAGATCATCCGATAAAGATCTTGTGTTGCGCCAGGCGAGGAGCAAAGGAAAGCTCTCTTGGAGGAATCATAATATTTTCTTGTTCCCGGACATTTTCTTGTTCTTTTTTCTGTTTGTTTTGTTCGGGGGGAAGTTCGGGGTTTGATTGTTTCACTAATGGGGAATGTGGTCTGTATAATTTTGTTTTTGACACACAATTTATTTTCTACTATATCAAAATGTCAGTTGTTAAAATGAGTGGATTGTCTCTCTCCACATGGAATATAAATGGGTTGGGGCACCTCATAAAAAGAAGGAAGGTTATCTTAAACGTAAGAAATATGATATAGTGTTTCTTTAAGAAACACATCTCTCCCCACAGGATGCTGAAAAATTTGGAAAGATATGAGGTGGACATATTTTCTTTAGTGCTGGCTCAAGTAAGAGAAGGGGAGTCATAATATTGGTAAATAAACATTTACAATTCAAATGTCTCAAACAGATTATAGATAATTAGGGAGAGTAATTATTGTTTTAGCTGAAATTCAGGGGCAAAGGTTGATTTTGGCTAATATTTACGCACCTAATGCCGATGATCAGAGCTTTTTTTTTAGATCTTGAAGGGATGTTGCAAGCCGCTGGCACCACTCATGATATAATATTGGGAGGAGACTTTAATCTATTGATGGATTCTGTCCTTGATCATAGTGAAGCTAAAGTGTGTAAGTCCCCTAGAGCAACAATGACGCTTCACAGGATGTGTAAAAATTTTGGTCTTACAGATATTTGGAGACTTTTGAACCCATCTGGTAGGGACTATAAATTTTTTTCATCAGTCCATATGATTTATTCTAGAATAGATTTTTTTTATATATATATATATCTAAGTCCCTCATTCCATCTGTTGTTGATTGCTCAATTGGAAACATCTTAGTCTCAGATCATGCCCTGGTGAGTTTAGAGGTGTTGCCACATATAGAGAAAAATAAATCATATAGTTGGCGCTTTAATGTGTCCCTTTTGCAAAATCCTGATTTCCAACAAATGTTAAAGACTGAAATCAATGTTTATATGGAGACCAACTGGTCCTCAGTATCCTCTGTGGGCGTGGCTTGGGAGGCACTTAAGGCGGTTCTTAGGGGTCGGATCATACAGTATGCCTCATTCATCAAAAAATCCAAAGCACGAGAACTCGTGGAGTTGGAAGGAAATATCAAGAGTGCAGAGGCAGAGCTGAAGCACCGTTTGTCGTCTGATGGCCTCAGAGAATTGACCCGATTGAAATATAGATATAATACTATTTTGTCGCGGAAAGTGGAGTTTTGGTTATTCAGGGCAAGACAGACATATTTTGAGTTGGGGGACAAAGCAGGAAAACTTTTGGCTAGATATATAAAGCAGAGAGAGTCTTTTTCTACCATTCTCTCAGTGAAATCTGCTGGTGGTGAAATATTTACCTCGTCCATTGATATTAATAATGCTTTTAAAGAATTCTACCTTGATCTCTATAGTTCCACGTCTTCGTCTACTGATGAAGATATTTGAAACTTTGTGGAACCATTAGAACTCCCTAAATTGACAACTGAGCAAAAAATTCTCTTGATTCTGAGATAACCTTGGAGGAGCTTGATGAGGTAATTAAGGCCCTGCCTACAGGCAAGGCTCCGGGGCCTGATGGTTTTGCCGCTGAGTTTTTCAAATCACATGCTACAGAACTGGCTCCACTTTTGTTAGAAGTTTATACGGAATCATTAAAGAATGGAAAGCTCCAGCCAATCATGACACAAGCCCGGATCAGTCTGATTCTTAAAAAGGACAAAGATCCAAGCGAGTGTAAAAGTTACCATCCAATTTCCCTGATCCAGTTAGATGTAAAAATTTTGTCAAAAATTCTGGCTAACTGATTAAGTAAAGTTATGACATCACTTATACATATAGATCAGGTGGGGTTTATTCAGGGCCGTAACTCTTCTGATAACATTAGGCGTTTCATCAATATCATGTGGTCAGTAGCGAATGATCAATCTCCGGTCGCTGCCATCTCACTTGACGCCATAAAGGCATTTGATATGGTAAAATGGGATTATCTTTTTAAGATTTTGGAAATGTATGGGTTTGGGAGTACTTTTATTGGTTGGATTAAGTTACTTTATAGACACCCTGTAGCAGCGGTACAATCAAATGGATTAATTTCAGATTATTTTACTCTGGATAGGGGCACTCAGCAGGGTTACCCTCATTCCCCATTATTGTTCTGTCTTGCCCTGGAAACATTAGCAGCCATGATAAGAAAGGAGGATGGTTTTTCCAGGGATGATTGCTTTACGCAGATTATATTTTATTATTCGTCTCCGACCCCACTAGATCTATGCCTTGCCTCCACAGAATTATTAATTCCTTTTCCAATTCTCAGGATATAAAGTCAATTGGTCTAAATCTGAAGCTTTGGCTTTGACAGCGTACTGTCCAGTAACGGCCTTCCAGCCGGGCGCCTTCCAGTGGCCCAAACAGGGTATTAAGTATTTGGGAATTTTATTCCCAGCAAATTTGTCTGATTTAGTCAAAGCTAATTTTGATCCCTTAATAAAAAGTTTTTCAAATGATGTGGACAGGTGGGCTTCATTACACTTATCGACAATTGGGAAGGTTAATGTAATTAAAATGAATTGTATTCCAAAATTCAACTACCTGTTACAATCTCTCCCTATAGATGTCCCCCTCTCTTATTTCAGGCAATTTGATAGCATAGTGAAGTCCTTCATTTGGAATGATAAACATCCCAGATTAATCAATAAGTTACATAAGTTACATAGGCCGACTGACAAAGGTGGGCTAGGCCTACCCAAGATTCTGTTTTATTATTATGCAATTGGTCTCAGACACTTGACACATTGGTTGCTTCCACCTGAAAGAGCCCCTCCCTGGTTTTGCATTGAACAAGAACTTCTTGCCACTATTTTGCCATTGCAAAGCCTTTCCATCAAACTAACCAGAGAAGTTAAATCACACCCCATTATTTCACATTTGCACTCAGTATGGACAAAAGTGTCCAGAGTGTTTAATTCAGATATTTATCTAAATGTTGCCTCAAGCCTATGGCTAAACCTCAAACTATGCATTAATAAGTCCCCTTTATGTTGGTCTGAGTGGATTGCGAGGGGGGTTAATACACTTTGTGATCTTTATGAGAGTGGTGTGATGAGATCCTTTGAAAATTTGGTTCAATATTTTGGTATCCCCAGATCTCAGCTTTTTAGATATCTTCAGCTATGACACTTGCTCTGTACTATTTTTGGGAATAGCATACACCCCCCTAGAGCGGCAGATACTCTGGGAGAGGCGATTTCTGCTTTTGGAAAAGGCCATGAGGCATCAGTGTATTACTCCTTATTAATTCAGAGTCTGGGGGAAGGAGTCTCAACCACTCTCAAAAGATTATGGGAGAGGGATTTAGACCTGGAATTGGAGGAGGGAGATCAGGTGATGGATTATAAAAAACATAAAAACTGCATCTAGAGATGCAAGGGTGTGCCTTATACAATTCAAGATTTTACATCGGTTCTGTTGGACCCCTTCTAAATTGTATAGGCTTGGTCTTAAAGACACACCCACCTGCTGGAGATGCCAATCAGAGAATGGAGATTTAACCCATGCCTTTTGGGGGTGTGTTGAAATTCAAAAGTTTTGGTTAAAGGTGCAGAGTCTGGTATGCGAGATGTTAGGTATTTAGGTATTATACTGCCCCAGACTCTGTATCTTGGGTGATGGGACGGTCATTGACATTGTAAGTAGACACATAAAGAATTGGGACTTAACCAGTGTCATGATCACCAGGCAGATCATTTTGAGGGGCTGGAGGTTGGCTGGAGGTTGGCTGGAGCACCCTCTTTTCAGGAGTGGGAAGGGTGGTGGCCTTTGAGGAAGTTACATTCAGAGGAACAGGGAGGTATAAAGTGTTTGTGGAGAAATGGGGCGGGTATTTGTCATTTGTGGATGTGTGATTATTGTTGTTGTGTTTTTTTTTATTTTTTTTTTTATTTATTTTTTTAATGTATTTTTTCATTGTTATGTGTGTGCATGTGTGTCTATGTCATTTAAGACCACTGTTATGTTGCTGGGGTTAGGGTGGGATTGTGAGGGGGAGGAGTAATAGTTGGGGTTAAGTTTGATTCTATGTATATATGTTTTGTTCTATGAGGTACATTTATGTGAATCAAAAAAAACTGTTAATCAGAAAAAAGAAAAAAACTATGGAATAACATAAATGAAACTATGGGAATTATGTTGTGACTAAACAAAATCCAAAATAAATCAAAACTGTGTTATATTTTAGCATCTTCAAAGTAGTCACCCTTTGCCTAGAATTTGCAGACATGTACTCTTGACATTTTCTCAACCAAATTCTTGAGTTATTACCCTGGGATGCTTTTTAAACAGTATTGAAGGAGTTCCCATCTATGTTGGGCACTTATTGGCTGCTTTTTTTATTATTATTATTTGGTCCAAGTCATCAATTTCAAAAACTTTTTTTTAAATTACATTTTAGTTTTATAATGAAATAAATTAATATGGTGGCACAATATTTTATTTTTGTCTACAAAACTAATTTCAAACATTTAAGCATACGCCTTCAGATCAAAAGATTTTTAAGATCATGAGAAACATTTCAGTCAAGTGTTTCAAAACTTTTGACCGGTAGTGTATATACACTCACTGAGCACTTTATTAGGAACACCTTTGCACATACTTATTCATGTGATTATCTAATCAGCCAATCGTGTGGCAGCAGTGCAATGAATAAAATCGTTCAGATATGGAACCTTCAGTTAATGTTCACATGAACCATCAGAATTGGGAAAATGTTTTATTTCAAACGTGGCATGATTGTTGGTGCCAGACGGGCTGGTTTGAGGATTTATGTAACTGCTGATCTCCTGGGATTTTCACGCACAACAGCCTCTAGAGTTTACTCAGAATGGTGCCTAAAACAAAAAACATCCAGTGAGCGGCAGTTCTGCAAACGGAAATGCTTTTTGATGAGAGAGGTCAACAGAGAATGGCCAGTCTGGTTTGAGCCAACAGAAAGGCTAAGGTAACTCAGATAACCACTCTGTACAACTGTAGTGAGCAGAATAGCATCTCAGAATGCACAGCATGTCAAAACTTGAGGATAGGCTACAACAGCAGTGGACCACGTCAGATAAGATTATAAGGACCATAGTGTTTCTAATAAAGTGCTAAGTGAGTGTACACATATAATTGGTAAGCAAAATGGTAGTTACAAATCAAACAAATGACTTTTACTTTTATGTGGTGCTGCATCCATGCCACTAAGTGTCAGTATAAATTCAAGATGTTCCACCCAGCGCAACATTTAAAAAATGTACTGATTTCTTAAAAATGAAAACTGGGGGGATATTGCTAGTTCAGTGGTAAATATATAATTGAAATTTCCATTAAAAAAGGCACTCAAATACTGACTGAACACAAAATAAAACATCATGGTTACTTGTGTAACCTCCGTTCCCTGATGGAGGGAATGAGACGTTGTGTCGATGTAGTGACACTAGGGGTCACTCTTGGGAGCCTGAGACACCTCTGGTCTTTGATAAAAGGCCAATGAAAATTGGCGAGTGGTATTTGCATGCCACTCCCCCGGACATACGGGTATAAAAGGAGCTGGTATGCAACCACTCATTCAGGTTTTATGCTGAGGAGCCGATATAAGGTCCGGCTATTTCAGCGGGTAGTTCAGCATTGTGGCAGGAGGGACACAACGTCTCGAGGTTATACAAGTAACCATGACATTCCCTATCTGTCACTCACTAGATGTTGTGTCGATGTAGTGACACTAGGGGTCCCTATACGAAACGCCACAACTGGCTGAACTGTGTTACGTGAACTGGCGGTGTGTGGTGGGCAGACTACTGTGTGCCTCATAGCCAGCACACCAGGTCGACACATAACCTCCCCCAACATAGTTATGAGTGTCGAACGGCCCTTTTTGGGGACAAGTTGACTACCCAAAAGATAGAGACAGGCTTAACCCAGTCGTGGCCTCTTTTCCCCTTCTTTTTTAGGGATTATCCGACTGGGCCGCCAGGTCTAGTCGGGGGGTGTCCCTCCCAAGGGGAAGACACAGCGGAGACCACACCTTGCCCAAAGAGAGGGGGGGATATTTAAGTGGAAGAATACGTCACATGGTCTTTCCAACCATGTGGAGAGTCTTCAAGGTAGATCCAGCCCAATGGGGGAGGAGTTACTACAAACATGGAGACTGGGGCAGAGGGGCTCTGCCCAAGGAAGACGTAGTTTGCCAACAGGGAAATGAACTAGTGGAAGATATATATCGCATGGGGTTAGCCTTACAGGGAACTGCCACATGCGGAGCACCTACCCCAGAACAGGACTCTTAATTAGCACGTGTACTGGGCCGGCAGCGAGTCTCTCGGAAAACTCGACTGCCACAGGGCTCGGAGGAAGTCAACCAGGGAACAAAGTTTGTGAACACTACTGGGAATTAATGGCGCACGTCTTCAGCTCTAAGGGAGGTGGAAGGTGCTATGTGCAAGCGATACACCCGGCTAGCTATCCCGGGCTTATCCGCTTGTGTTGCGTGCCACTACCTGGGACGAAACCGGTTCCACCCGGAGGTTGTAGAACCTTGCAAAGGTGTTGGGTGTTGCCCAGCCCGCTGCTCTGCAAATGTCTGTTAGAGAGGCACCTCTGGCCAGGACCCAGGAAGCCGCTACACCTCTGGTAGAATGGGCTTGTAGCCCTACTGGGGGCGGCATGTTCTGGGCGAGATATGCCATAGTTATGGCGCCTATGAGCCAGTGGGCGATCCTCTGCTTGGAGACAGCGCTTCCTTTCCGCTGTGCACCAAAGCAGACAAAGAGCTGCTCAGAGATTCTAAAGCTCTGCGTGCGATCCAAATAGATGCGTAAAGCGCGCACCGGACACAGCAACGACAGGGCTGGGTCTGCCTAATCCTGGGGCAGTGCTTGCAGGTTCACCACCTGGTCCCTAAAAGGGGTGGTGGGAACCTTGGGCACATAGCCCGGTCGGGGTCTCAGGATCACGTGAGAGTAACCCGGACCAAACTCCAGGCACGTTTCGCTGACAGAGAACGCTTGCAGGTCACCTACCCTCTTGACGGATGTGAGCGCAGTCAGGAGGACAGTCTTCAAGGAGAGTGCCTTAAGCTCGGCTGACTGCAAAGGCTCAAAGGGGGCTCTCTGTAGACCCTGAAGAACTATGGAGAGATCCCATGAGGTAACGAGGTGCGGTCTGGGGGAGCCTCCTGGCGCCTCTTAGGAAGCTGATGATCAGGTCGTGCTTCCCAAAGGACTTACCGTTGACTGCGTCGTGGTGTGCTGCTATGGTGACAACATACACCTTCAAGGTGGAAGGGGACAGCCTCCCTTCCAGCCTCTCCTGCAGGAAGGAAAGCACTGATCCGACTGCGCATCTCTGGGGGTCTTCGCGTCGGGAAGAACACCACTTAGCGAACAGACACCACTTAAAGGCATACAGGCACCTCTTAGCGGTCGTAGGGACGCGTCCCGTCCAGGGGCCAGACATGGAGATTCCAGAGGTCTGGGCGCGGGTGCCAGAGGGTGCCCTGTCCCTGAGAAAGAAGGTCCTTCCTCAGGGGAATTCGCCGGGGGGGTGGGGGGCTGTCGCGAGGAGCGTGAGGTCCGAGAACCATGTCTGGGTGGGCCAGTAGGGTGCTACCAGGACGACCTGCCCCTCGTCCTCCCTGACCTTGCACAGAGTCTGTGCAAGTAGGCTCACTGGGGGAAACACATATTTGCGTAGGCCAGGAGGCCAGCTGTGTGCCAGCGTGTCTATGCCGAGGGGTGCCTCAGTCAGGGTATACCAGAGCGGGCAGTAGGCGGATTCTCGGGAGGCGAACAGGTCCACCTGTGCCTGTCTGAATCGACTCCAAGTCAGCTGGACCACCTGAGCGTGGAGTCTCCACTCTCCCCTGAGAGTAACCTGCCGTGACACCACGTCCGCTGTAGTGTTGAGGTTGCCCGGGATGTGAGTGTCTCACAGCGATTTGAAGTGCTGCCAGGAGACCAGTTCTAGAGGAACACCTGCTTGTAGACCAGTTCTAGAGGAACACCTGCTTGTAGAAACGAGAGGTCGGTCCAAGGGCTGAAAAGACAGTGACAGACTGACGTGATGGCCACGCAATGTGTCCCGTGGTGCCATGCCCATCTCGGGACTCGAGTCTGGAGCCAGTGCTGAAGCGGCCTCATATGCATCAACCCAAGCGGGGTGGCCACTGCCGAGGATGCCATATGCCCCAGGAGCCTCTGAAAAAGTTTCAGTGGAACCGCTGTTCCCTGTTTGAATGCCTTCAAACAGGCCAGCACCGACTGGGTGCGCTCATTTGTAAGGCACGCCGTCAAGGAGACTGAGCCCAACTCCAATCCGAGAAAAGAGATACTCTGAACTGGGAGGAGCTTGCTCTTTTCCCAGTTGGCCCGAAGCCCAAGTCGGCTGAGGTGTGAGAGCACCAGGTCCCTGTGTGCGCACAACATGTCTCGAGAGTGAGCTAGGATTAGCCAGTCGTCGAGATAGTTGAGAATGTGAATGCCCACCTCCCTTAACGGGGCAAGGCAGCCTCTGCGATCTTCATAAAGACGCGAGGAGACAGGGACAGGCCGAAAGGGAGGACTTTGTACTGATACGCCTGACCCTTGAACGCGAACTGCAGGAAGGGTCTGTGTCAAGGAAGGATCGAGACGTGGAAGTATGCATCCTTCAGGTCTACCGCCGCGAACCAATCTTGATGCCGGACGCTCACCAGAATGCGTTTTTACATCAGCATCTTGAATGGGAGTCTGTGTAAAGCCCGGTTCAGTACTCGCAGGTCCAAGATTGGCCGCAACCCACCGCCTTTTTTCGGTACGATGAAGTAGGGGCTGTAAAACCCTTTCTTCATCTCGGCTGGAGGGACAGGTTCTATCGCGTCCTTCCGTAGGAGGATAGCAATCTCCGCGTGCAGGGTGGTAGCGTTTTCGCCCTTGACAAAGGTGAAGTGAATACCGCTGAACCTGGGCGGGCGCCTGGTGAACTGAATCGTGTAGCGAGTCGGACGGTCCGGATCAGCCATTGCGACGGATTGGAAAGCGCGAGCCACGCGTCCAAATTCCGCACGAGGGGGACCAAGAGGACAACGTCGTCGGACGTACCGGCAGGTGAGGCCTCGCTGCGGGGCGGAGCACGAGGTGCCACAGCACGTCGTGGCCATGCTGAGTCCAGGGACATCGAAGCACTTACCTGGCTCCTTGTGACCACCCCCGGAACAGCCTGGGACGGGGGAGGAAGAGGCCTGTCCTCGTAACCCGTGGAGACTGCCACATCGGTGGCGGCTGTGTGCCTCAGCTGGGCGCTCAGGGGCAGAAAGGGCACCGCTGGAGCGCCAATTCTGCAAGAAAAAGCCCGTGGACGGTAGTCGTGGTGACGACCGTATGCACCAGGTATGTGACCCAGGGAGGAAGGAAGCCGCTCTTTTGCTGAACTGTTGGGTACCACAGCCACTTGGGCGTGTGGCGAAATCCAACAAAAAGGCAGCAAAAGATTTTCCACCCGGCCCTCCACTGGGGGATGGAGTGGTCTTCCTACCAGCTCCACGTGAGTGGGTTCCCTCGTCCCTGGGTCGCCCGTCTCAGGGGCGCTTCGAGGACCTCTATGGGTTCTTCGGTGCCGGCTGTGAGACGGGTGGCGTCAGCTTCCTGCGGTGGGCTTCATGCCGGGGCCGGGCCGAAGGGGCGTGCTGCGGCAGAGCCGGTGCAGTCACCGCAGGGGAGAAATATATACTTTTTAGAGAAATATATACTCTTTTAGAGGGGAAAAAAGCTCTTTCAGAAAATATACTCTCTAGTTTTTCTGCCGAAGCGCCCAGGGGCGTACTCTGCAGTGCACCAGTGCAGAGGAGGTTGAAGCCGCTGAAATGCGCCGTCAGATCCAGCAGAGGTGAGTGAACAGTAGTATTCAGCTCAATGAGCATGACCGTTCGGCTCCGAAGAGAAAATCTGAATGAGTGATTACATACCAGCTCCTTTTATACCCGTATGTCCGGGGGAGTGGCATGCAAATACCACTCGCCAATTTTCATTCGCCTTTTATCAAAGACCAGAGGTGTCTCGGGCTCCCAAGAGTGACCCCTAGTGTCACTACATCGACACAACTTTGAGTGAGTGACAGATAGGGAACACAGGAACAGAAAATCTGTGTGTGCATTTGAGTGTATGAATCTCTTGATAAATTGCCAGTTGAGCTTAGAGCTTTGAAAAAGTATTATGTTCTCCATCGAAACCGTGCCCTTCAAACTTTAGTAGAAACGCAAACAGATGCACCAATTTTTTAAATTAATTTAACATAATAACATTTTATTCCTCAAGAAATGTATGTGTAAACCAAGTTATGCAATTGAAATAAAGTCAGTAACTGCAATCTGATTATAGGAATTTAAGATTCTTGTTTTTAAATGGCAAAACATGCGTGAGTAATTCGAGGAAGACAAACACGACTTGAAGCTGCGATAACATGCAGCACTTTCTGTTGGTCAAAACAAACACCTTCAGAATGATTTACAAGGTAACCTGTACAGGGACGTGACAATGTAGACTCTGCTGCTGCTACAGTAGGTATTTCTTGCCACATTAGCCAAGTGTATCCTTCTAGTAAAAACGGGGAGATTTCCGCAGACAGGCTACCAAAAACGAATGCCAAATTTCTAGCATTACATGACCAGCTGAATATTACCCGCTTAATCTCAGTAACTGCCCTGTTATTGGACATATTCATTCATGGATTAAATTAATCCTGGTTTACTGTGCATAGTGAATATCTACAATGGCATTTGCAACTGAAAACTACTGCATTTGAATGATGCAGCATCCAGGCCACTAGGTGTCAGTGTAAGCCAATGTAAGCCACTTCGACATACTTCAAAAAATTACTGAGAACACCTTTAAAACTCTGGGGCTCATCTGTAGACAGTGATTATGATCAGTAAGGTGTAAATCAATTTTGGTCTTTCATAGTCTCAATAGGCCTACCTTAAGCCATGATCATTTTTTCTTTATAACGGTTATGGAAAAATCTTAATGTGAAACTTTGTATTTAGATTATAGGCTTGTAAATGATCAAATAAGGTGCAAACAAAATAACTCTGGTCTTCTAAGGATATTGTCTCAGTAAATTAAGCAAGGTTAAGCTTTAATGAGTGTCACACATTAAAAAATATCATCTTTCTTTTATATTATGGTGTTATTGTTTTGGCAATAAATAGTGCCTAAGGAAAGGAAAGTGTGAGAGAAATTAGGTTCCTCTTAGTCTTTTTCACGCTAGAATTTCCCTTACAGTACAGCTTTTCCACTTAAGGTAGCCTGTAATGGGGTTGGATACTTCTTTCTGAGTTTGTTAATCAGATCTTTAAGTCATGGTTTTGTGTAGTGAAATTGCTGCAATTCGAAATTTTGAATCTTACAGATGTCACAATGCTGGAAACCTGCACTACTATGGACAGCTCCCACTCAGACTGCCTACTGATTCCCTTCCTGGCCAGCTGCAAACCTGACATTCCTCCCACTAAAGATCAGTCACTGCATTCACATGACGTGGCTGCTTCTGAAAACAGGTATCTGGGTTTTTGACATTCTAAAAAATTCTGAACAATATCTATTTCAAACAGCATTTTGCTAATTCTTTTAAAATTGTTATGCATGCATCTTTTATGATGATAAAAAAATAAATAGTCACACTATAGGACCATTTAAAATAAAGGTGAAAAAAGAGATTATAAGATACAAGATATACATTTTCCCTTAAACATTCAAATACATTTTAAAATAAAAATTGTTATACTGATAAAAAACAAAAAAAGACCATGGACATATTATGTGTCAACAATCCAGCTAAAAAAAGATGTGTTTTGCTGAGTGGACAGTGTTTGTCTACACTCCAAGAGAGCAACAGATCTATATACACTCTCTCACTCCAAAGAGTTTATGCCATACAGGACTCCAGGACTTTTTTTTTTTTTTTTTTAAAGTCTGACTATAAATGTCTTTTGGACAAGCCAGAAAGCATAAGCATAACTTTGGCTGAAATTATAATGTTACTCACTCCTTTTTCAGCCAGTAGCACTTCACCCAGAAGAGTGGGTTTTAGATCTGTCTCTCAAATAGTTTTTGGTGTTTACCACCAATATTGTTCTTTTGTCCTGTCCCATTCATTCTTCCCTATTTCCTTCAGAACTTTAATTATTATAAACAGTACCTAAAATTTAAACCAAGTGACATTAAGGCTTGTAAACAGAAGTAGCCTATGATGCATGCACCATTCAATATCTATGTATCTTCTCTTTTATCTTTCTTCCTGGCCAATATATCACACTTTCCTCCTATAAATCCATTTTACACTCCAGTAGTTTTCAGTCCTCCAGTACTGTTCTGTGGCTTTAAGCTAAGCTCGCAGGCATAAACAGATTTGGGGACTTCTCTTTGACACCTCTACTCCTCAGACTCAATTTATTTCATGCCTCTTGAACCATCAAACTTAGGACTGTATCACAGTTCATTCCTTCTACTTCAACCAAATGTGTGACATGTCAGCATGCTTTTCAGTCTGACTGTTCGATGTCCTTTGTGCAAATGGATATAACCTCAATGTAAAAATATTCATCATGATTTAAAACCAAAGAAAGAGGAAATTTCTGTAAAGAGGATTTTGCTTTTAAAACTGTATGCCATTTTCTATAGTGTCTGAATCATTTTGAGAAAACACTTCAAAAAGAGTTTCTAAACAAAGTTCAGGAGGAGCGTAATTGTGAATGTCTATTTTATTACTAAACTAAACTAAACTAAACAAAACTCCATTATGGACAGCAAGCCAAATCTGTTTACCTTGACCTCTATTCAAGGATGACATTAACATGAGAACTAGTGAAATACATTCAAATTCTAACAATGACAGGCTACTGTCAATACTGGAGATCTTTTGTCTTATTTCAGCCCCATCACTAAGAGGTCTGATGAGATTGGTGGGAAAATTAAATTCCTTTGGTGAACTATTCTGAGAATCTTATACGGAATCATGTTTCTTAAAATAGTAAAAATTTGAAGTGAAAGAATGTTTGTGTTTTTATATTTATCATTGGCTCATTGATAATCAAGGATCTTTGTAATAACACACAGCTTGAGTTCTACAGTTTGTCACACCAAGTGTGTGTGTGTGTGTGTGTGTGTGTATGTGTGTGTGTGTGTGTGTGTGTGTGTGGGCAGGTTTAAGTGGTTTTACGAGGACTTTTTTTTAGGTTACAAACTGGCAATTGCAAGGGTATTATGCTATAAATGTGGTTTATGAGGACATTTCTAGTGTCCCCATAATTCAAATCACTTAAAAAAAAACATACTAAACAATGTTTTTTTGAAAATGTAAAAATGCAGAAAGTTTTTGTGAGGGTTAGGTTTAGGGGTAGGTATCTATAGTTTGTACAGTATAAAAATCATTATGTCTATGGAGAGTCCTCATAATGATAGCTGCACCAACATGTGTGTGTGTGTGTGTGTGTGTGTGTGTGTGTGTGTGTGTGTGTGTGTGTGTGTATTTGTTTGGCTGGATGTGTTGTTGGAGGTTGACAGGGAATTACTATGCAGTTACTAGGTATTCTCAGTCATTAAATGGTTGTTGTTAGACGGTTGCTAGGGTGCACTGGGTGGCTGTTAACTGGCCCAAATCAAAAGAGCCCAACTTCCTTGTCTCTATGATATAGGGCTGCAACAACTTATTCATAAAATAATGAACATAATCGACAATTAATGTAATTATTGATTAGTTAGATATGTGCAGCGTGCAGGGCAGAGCTCCGTCAGTGACGTTACTTTACAGTACAGACAAGTTGTCCAGCGAACTGGAGCACTTTATGTGAAAGGAATAGTTCACCCAAAAATGAAAATTCTCTCATCATTTACTCACCCTCATGCCATCCCAGATGTGTATGACTTTCTTTCTTCAGCAGAACACAAATGAAGATTTTTAGAAGAATATCTCCACTCTGTAGGTCCTTACAATGCAAGTGAATGGGTGCCAACATTTTTAAGCTCCAAAAAGTATATAAAGGCAGCATAAAAGTTATCCATATGACTCCAGTGGTGAAATCCATATCTTCAGAAGCGATATGATAGGTGTAGGTGAGAAACAGATTAACATTTACGTAAATATTTATTATAAATTCTCCTCCCTGATCAGTCAATCTCCACTTTAACTTTCACTTTCACATTCTTCTTCTTTTGTTTTTGGTGATTCACATTCTTCATGCATACACCCCTACTGGGTAGAAAGAAGAATTTCTAACAAAAGTGGACTTTCTTATAAAAATCTTCATTTGTGTTCTGCAGAAGAAAGAAAGTCATGCACATCTGGGATGTCATGAGAGTGAGTAAATGATGAGAGAATTTTCATTTTTGGGTGAACTATCCCTTTAAGCACTTCAAATAAGATCATAATAAGCATACAGTTTAATGTGGGCTGGTTGCTGCGTCAGGTGTGTTGACAGAGTACTTTTGCAGTTTGATGTGCATGAGAGTTTTTTTTCTCTCCAGTGCATAACTTACATTTTTACTGTTATTTTCTCTGTTTTATAATGTATACATTTTATGAATTCAAACTCAGGCATATTTTCATTTTGCAAAACTGTTTGTGTTTACCACAAGCGAATCCTCTGTTAAACTTCACTGAGATAGCGAGTGCGCATGCATACGCATTAATCGAACTGATCGCAACAGAGAAAGGGAGCACAACCATTTTGATTAAACTGTTTTTTGCGGTTTAGTAGTCGTGCAATATCATATCGTGATTTCAGTTTCAATATAATAATTTGTTCAGCCTTCATGGATATCAAATCGATGTCTCAGAGGTCAAAGTCTGCAGGTTTTAAAGCATTTTAGATGGCATGTTGTCAGCGCGAGAGAAACATTACCAGTGTTAAAAGCAAGAGATAAAATTTATATTAACTGTATTAAACGTCTGTATATAATGCATAATATACTGTAGGAAAGGAACTTCAATGTAAGTTTATGGGATTTTTTAACTTGCGTTATCTTCTGCCAGGTCAACATCTAAAGTCTTATCTCTTAGAAAATAACTCACCTCTCCTGAACAAGCTGCACAATTTTAGGTATCATTCATGTCCGTAGCACAAACCATGCAGGACAAGTTATGTGACAAACTATGAGTTTGTTCAAGTCCCTAACCCAAAGTACGAGCAATAGTACTATTAAGTACTGTAAGTAATAAGTAATATTGCTTTAGCAAGCACCACTAATCATATTTTAAAATCTCTCATCTCAGGATCCGCTCACTGGATTGCTAGTGATAGCTTTATGGACCTTGATTCTGAGAGTAGCACTTCAGTGACTTTAGGAAGTGAGCAAGATAAATACAGAGAAATAATACTGTATATCATCAGCTTCTCTCCTTATGTGTTAGGAGAGTGGAAGCTGAAAGATTTAGCTAAGGGAATAAGGAATCATGATATCATTCTTGGGGGATCGAGAATAGAGACATTTCAGCAAAACCAGCAGACCATGAAAGACAAAGACCAGATTTATCTAGCCAATATATACAGTTTTCCATATATATCTGTTTGGGTTTGAAGAACATGATGAAGAGTTCAGGGTAGCGAATTACATTAATCATCTCCTAACAAGGCCACATGTCAAGATCTGGGTAGATTAAATTGTAAGCGAACAATCAGTTCTCGTAGTCAATGTGTTGAATGCAGGCTCAAGGCTCATCGATGCGCGAGAGCAACGAATCCCATCTGGACCGAACCGACAAAAGGTCTACTGTGGCACAAGTCACAGAAAATTGTAATGATGGTTATGGGAGGAATGTGTAATAACACACAGTGCATCTCACCCTGCTGTGTATGGGGCTGTGTAGCTGCAGACCGGTCAGAGTGCCCATGATGACCCCTATCCACCGTCGAAAGCGCCTACAATGGGCACGCAAGCATCAGAACTGGACCTTGGAGCATTGGAAGAACTTTACTGTTTACCTGGGGAAGTGATGGCACCAGGATGCACTGTAGGAAGACGACAAGCCGATGGAGGGAGTGTGATGCTCTGGGTAATGTTCTGTTGGGAAACCCTGGGTCCGGCAATTCATGTGACATGTGCCAACTACCTAAACATTGTTGCAAACCAGGTACACACCTTCATGGCAATGGTATTCCCTGATGGCAGTAGCCTCTTTCAGCAGGATAATGCGCCCTGCCACACTGCACACATTGTTCGGGAATGGTTTGAAGAACATGATGAAGAGATAAAGGTGTTACCCTGTCCTCCAAATTCCCCATATCTCAATCCAATTGAGCATCTGTGGTATGTGCTGGACCAACAAATCTTATCCACGGCGGCTCCACCTCGCAACTTACAGGACTTGAAGGATCTGCTGCTAATGTCTTGGGGCCAAATACCATAGGACACCTTCAGGGGTCTTGTAGAGTCCATGCCTTGGCGGGTCGGCGCTGTTTTGGTGGCACATGGAGGACCAACAACATATTGGGCAGGTGGTCATAATGATTTGGTTCATCAGTGTATATATACACACACACACACATAGAGAGAGAGAGACAGAGAGCATAGGAATGATGTGTGTGTGCATGTGTGTATGTGTGTTTGTCTGAATATCCCTTCAGCTATTCAGGCACAAGGTGGAAAAAAATATCATTGTAATCTGGTCCTATAGTGCTGATATGGCAGGATTTTCATAATGAGTGCACTTTTTATCAGAATGATTTATGTGGATTTTAACAAAAGACAAATCAAAGTAAATGCATACATCAATACTTCTGCTTCTGGGAGAATTGAATGTCAGTTGTATGGAATTTTAGTATGGAATTAATTAAATTAGATTGTGCTCATTATCTCATGACCACAAATCTCTCTCCTCTGATTATTTCTAATGTCTGACAGTTACTTTTCACAGCATGCCTGCCAGGTACACTATCTCACTTCTAATTCAATCTGTCTCTCAGTCTGTTCCTCCAGCCACCCATCACTGACTTTTCCTACCTGCCCTGAAGAGATTACTAATGACAGCAGAGATCAGAAAAAAAATAAAAATAACAGCTTCTCTTTTCCCTCTAAATGTCCTTGCTGTGCATACACTCAATTAGTGTTTATATTTTCTATTGGTTTGCCAGGGATTTGCATTTTGTGTGCATTTGTATTTTGTTATCCGTGTCAACGTCACCCATCTGAATCCCATTCCCTGAATGGACTTGCATTTTTATATTCATTAGGGAAGTCAGTGGACGACAGGTGAATTTAAATGGGCAGTTTCAGTGTAGCAGTTTCTGATATGAGCCAGAGCAGAGAGTCACCAAAGGCAGTCGGCTATGATGAAAAGTCTAATTAAACATTTCATAGCTGCACGCCCTGTCTGACTTGGCATGCTTAAGGTCAAGAGGATATGGTTAAATAATTTAACACTTTTTAATATCTTGTCTAAGAGAGACGTGGCTCATGATTTTTCAGACCCATATATTAAAGGGATAGTTTACAGCTGGTGTGTGGTGAGCGTACTGGCGCACTTTGGCTGGCGTTGCATCATCCAGGTGGATGCTGCACACTGGTGGTGGGTGAGGAGAGTCCTCTGTTCAGTATGTAAAGTGCTTTGAGTGTAGTGTCAGAAAAGCGCTATATAAATATAATGTTCATTCATTCATTCATACCCAAAAGTGAAAATTATGTCATGATTGACACTGCATTTCATACAATACCCATTCTACAGGAGAAGTTTTGAAGAATGTTTAAAATGCTCTCTTACATGCAATGAAAGTGGATAGTCAGAAAATTGGACAAAAAAGCACCGTAAAAGCATAATAAAAGTAGTTCAAAAGACTCATACACTATATTCTAAGTCTGAAGCCATATGATAGCTTTGTGTGAAGAACAGACTGAAATTTAAGTTATTTACTAAAAATCTCGGCTTCAAAAACTTTCTTGAGAGCCATGGTCCCAGTTCACTTTTGCATCTTAGACATCCTGCTAGATATCTCTTATGTTCCACATTAGAGAGAACATCATGTGGCTTTGGAACAATATGCGGGTGAGTAAATGATGACAGAATTTTTATTTTTGGGTGAACTATCCCTTTAAGGCTGCCTTACACAATGTTGACTACCCATTGCTGAACTCAATGACAAATAATAAATTGTCATTTATCCTGAAGTCACCCTCATTTATTATATTCACATGTATACTTTTTTGCTGAACAGGAATGCGGTGTTCATGAACTTGGGACCTCTGTCGAACAGCATTATGAAAGATGTAAAGCAGCCCTGGGAAAACAGCTCACGCCACATGACGTGTCAGAGTAGAATTCTGTAACTCGACAAGAAAGGAGTGTAATGTGGATTGTGAAGGAGTTGTCGGAAGTAAGTGAGTTAACCAGAGATGTGTGGGCACTGAGGAGCTGAAGGTGAGTCGAAAGCATGATGTTCTTTTTTATGAGATTCAGGCATCTGGCACCTGCTCTGATATCTCAATGGAGAGATAGAAACCCCATGGGCCTGAGGACCAAACATGCACGCACACATTTCTCCACACATACTCATCTTACCGCGTAGTACATCTCACTGACAAGTGGTGTCTGAGAACGGATGAGAGGGACTGGATGTAGAGAGAGGGGAAGATGGAAAAGGGGGGAGGGGATGCAGGGTATGAGGACTTGTGAAGTGGTGATATGCCAAGGGCAAATATATGATAGATGATGGATGGGATGAGTTTTGGAGTGATTGTCAATGGCCATTTTAGGCAGTACTGGCTACACATATTCCTCAGCACCACGGACAGCGGCATCCTTGTACAGTCTGTTCAACACCACAAGTGAGTGGACAGCTACAGCATATGCCTGCGAGAAACAACAACAGTAGCCAATTATCTCTAATAGGTTATGGCTCATTTAAGGGGAGATAGCAAATGTGAGTACATGCAGTAAGCTAATAAAGCACTGTACTTTGTCCTTTGCTGGTATTCTCCAGGCAATGAATTGGAAAGAGTTGTATAGAAGAACTTGAGCAAACTTGAATTCAAACACTCACAATGCTGAGGGTAATGCTGTAGTATCTCACAACTTCTAAGCTCTTATCCAATCACTCTTTAGTGACCCCGTCACAAATGGACTGTTGTGAAATAAGGGGGCGCTCTTAAAGTTAAATTGACAATTGGGACACCCTATGGCAGGGCTATTCTAATAAGGTCCTGTATGGCCACCATCTTGCAGATTTGAGCAACAACCCTAATTAAACACACCTAAAAAACTGTATTAAGTCCTGCGTCTGAATATGCAAACTTCCCAACTGGACACTTTACTATCCCATAATGCCACGGAAATTAGGAGCCATCATATTCAAGATTAAAGAAATGGTGGAGAATGGCGAATCAGGCTGCTTTTTTCAACTGTAAGTGCTAAGACAGTTGTTCCTTGTGGTTAAAACGCTCTTGTTTAACAAAACCAGAGTAAATAATTTTGGTGTTTTTTTTTACAACGTCATACTTTTGGGTCATGGGATAAGCCCACGTTCCTGGATGAAGTATGTTTGTGAATGTATTCGTCACCAGTCCTACTCGACCCACCCAGAGTGGGATTTGAACCAGCGATCCCAGGCATGGGAATCGGACATGCTAGCAAGGAGGCTATAAAAGCCATGACCTCTAGCCTTTGTGGCTAGTGCATCTCTTAAGGCCAGGAGAGTGAGGTTTACACACTGCACAGCTATCACGTACCAGCTGGCAACCGTTACATATTCATACTACTCACCTGCATACTTAAAGAAAATACTTTTAATAAAGGGATAGTTCACCCAAAAATTACAATTCTCTTATAATTTACTCTCTTTAATGCCATCCCAGATGTGTATGACTTTCTTTCTTCTGCAGAACACAAATGAAGATTTTTAGAAGAATATCTCAGCTCTGTAGGTTCATACAATGCAATTGAATGGTAACCAGACCTTTGAAGCTCCAAAAAGGACATAAAGGCAGCATAAAAGTAATCGATATGACTTCAGTGATAAAATACATACATATATATATATATATATATATATATATATATATATATATATATATATATATATATATATATATGGATGGATTACTTTTATGCTGCCTTCATGTGATTTTTAGAGATCGAAAGGTCTGGTCACAATTCACTTGCATTGTGAGGATCTACAGAGCTGAGATATTCTTCTAAAAATCTTCATTTGTGTTCTGCAGAAGAAAGAAAGTCATACACATCTGGGATGGCATGAAGGTGAGTAAATGATGAGAGATTTTTTTTTTTTTTTTTTGGGTGAACTATTCCTTGGCAGAGAAGTATGCTCTTTATCAAATGCAGTACATATTTTAATAGTACGCAAATTAGGATGGTTATCTAAGGTCTTTAGGATTACTTACAGGCAGGTGCGTAAAGAGCAGGGTTGGAATTAAACTCTAAACTTTTTATAGTCCTCCCAGACTGGATTTGCGTAGCTTTGCCTGGTCTCATGCACTTCACAGACTACAAGTCCAAATCAAGTCCTCCATTTGGGACAGAGCATGTCTGTCTCCAGTCCTGTTACACATTGCTTCATCCATTCTCATTAAATCCCTTTATTACTCTCACTTTTGACTGGCCCAGATTATGTGCTTTAATGGGCAGTCTACAATGGATGCCCTTCTTTCAAAGCATTTGGATGCACCCAGCAGATTTAATGGACCAAGGTGCACCACTTCAAGCTGAAAGAGAGAAGTGGGCAGATGGAATCGCACATCACTAGAGGCTTTCACTCTAGAATGCTGATGAACATCTCCAGAGAGAGCATCTGATTTAGCTTCTGGCCCTTGATCTCTTCTAATGAACCTTAAATCAGATGTCATACCAGGCATTTTTTTTTTCTTCGTGGAATTTCGTGGACGGAATATGTTTATGAGACCAGATAGTTTTCCATTTAATGTTGGTAATGTGCAGACTCTGATAAGTACAAAGGAAGATAAGGCCAAGGTGTCAGTGAAAAAATTCCATCAGTGGAAGATACTCTGCTAGTCTTAGTGCTGCCTTTTCAAATGTCATGACATACTGAGGAGAGCTTTGAGAATCATATGATATATGCCTGTTCCACCATTTAATGTCCTTTGATGTTGAATCATGGGTTTGTACTCTCACTTGGACTACTAACCAAATGGATTTTCAGAGACCTGTGAAAGCAAGAGTCACAAAGTGATTTTGAGCATGTAAATGGTTTAGGCAACATTTTAAGATCAAATAGAGCGGGCAGGTACAGAAAAACACTAAAAAGGACAGTTAGACTTTGAAACAGTGACACTTTGCTGTTGACATATAGAGATGTTTGGATTATGTCATAAGACTGAAAGTGATGTTGTGCCTGAGATGGAAATGCACTCTCCAGCATCTTTATTATTAAAGCTGTGGGATTTATTTTAAGCCTCTGGCTCCAATGCACAAAAGTACATTTAATGTGCATTGATATTAGACTGTATCTAAGTTACTTAGATTGCTGTTAAGCCAGAATTGAGGGTTGTATCAATAGCTTTACTTTTCAACATTGCATAAGCTCCAAGTTACCTGATTAATTCAAACACATTCCTCTCTGTGGAAGCAGCACATAGATATTCTAACTGAAAATGTCAAGGTCATTCTGCTGTATAATAAAGCTTGAGTCAGTTTCTTTGACCTGTTGAAATGGCTGTGGATTTTGTGTCTGAGGCTTTTATTCTTGATACAAAGCACCAACCTGGACCAGACAGCACACTTATATCTCACATCAGTAAAATTCTTAAATAACACAAGTGTGCAGTGGTTGAAATGGTCTCTGCACCTCTGTATCAGAGTTCATTTTGTTTGACATGGAACAATTTTTCCCACAATTACATAGAACTGTTTGGATCTAATCATTGAGCAATTGAGCTTTGACTAAAACAGATATCTGTTTTATGTATGTGTGTTTGTCTATGAGATTGTGTGTCTTCTGGAATGAGAGGCGAAGGACATTTTGTGTATCAGCAAGAAAAGAAGCAGAGGAGCGTTGATGGACAGATCTTGCACTGGGCCTGTTACTGGAACATGCCTGCAGGGACACACTGATATTAAATGGCTCTAGACTCCTTTAACACACACCAATTTGCCAAACTCCATTTTGGGGAAGTCTCCTCCTAGCACAAACTAGAGTGCCAAAGATTAGACCAGAGTAGATGACTATTTTAGTTGGTCTCTATTGCATAGCGTAGAGTCTGGAATGTCAATAAAATGTTGCCCAACAGATGTGCTTCGTTTTAAAACTTCCTGCCACGTAAACCTGATAAAACTTGACATAGATTTGACAGTTGACAAGAAAATGGTTTGGCATCATGTACAGTTTGAATGTGGATCTAATTGGAATCTTGAAAGTCAATGTTAAAAGTGTATTGTGTAATTTTGTACAATACAGCAACGTTGGCTTAACCAATGGTGTGACTTTGTTTGTTAGCCCTAGTTGTCATTGTTCTTGTGATTTCATTGGATGACACTAGTGCTGCAGAAATTACACACTTGACTTTTTACTTTAGGAAAAACAAGTGCATAAATATTCTTTTAATAAAGGCTTGCTTAATGAAAACAAAATTCGTCTCTCTAAAATTTTTCTTCTTTCTGCTCACCAACAGTGATGATTAGATCTTGTATTCATAGACTGAAATGGATGGCTTGGATGGTCAAAAATAAGGATGGCCCGCTGGCCCAGAGTCAGTGTGAGAGCATTTTGGGCAGGTTGATGAAACTGTTACTATCGAGCCAGTGCTGCTAAATCTTAAATTCATTGATGTTGTAATTTTTGTTTTTATGCCTTGCAAATTCAAACATCTGGATTTCTATGATGTGTTAATAATTGCTGTTCTTAAAGGGATAGTTCACTCAAAAATGAAAATTTTCTCATAATTTACTCACCTCATGCCATCTCAAATGTGTATGACTTTCTTTTTTTTGCTGAATACAAACTAAGATTTATAAAAGAATATTTTAGCTTTTTTGGTCCACACAATGCAAGTGAATAGTGACCAGAACTTTGAAGGTCCAGCCTTTGAAAAGCATAAAAAGACAGCATAAAATAATCCATACGACTCCAGTGGTTATATCCATAACTTCAGAAGTGATATGATTGGTGTGGGTGAGAAACAGAACAATATTTAAGTCCTTTTTTACTATAAATTCTCCTCCCTGCTCAGTAGGTGGCAATATGCATGAAGAATGCAAATCGTTAAAAGCAAAAGAAGAAGAAACTGAAAGTGGAGATTTATAGTTAAAAAGGACTTAATTATTGATTTGTATCTCACCCAAACTTATATCATTTCTGAAGGCATGTATTTAACCACTGGAGTCATATGGATTACTTTTCTGTTGCCTTTATGTGCTTTTTGGGCCTTCAAAGTTCTGGCCACCATTCACTTGCATTGTATGGACTTACAGAGCTGAGATAGTCTTCTAAAAATCTTTGTCATACACATCTGGGATGAGGGTGAGTAAATTATGAGAGAAATTTCATTTTTGAGTGAACTATCCCTTTAATTCTGCTGATTTAAAAACATATCACCAAGGTAACATTACCTAGCTAACTAACACAGATGATGTTTTGTTAAAATTACAAGAATAACTTTTGATAGACTTGGAAACATAATTAAGATGGGTTGAAAATGACAAATCAGTCAATAATGTTTTGCATTGTATACTGACCAGGCCAGTAGAAAAAAATTGTTAACATTCAGATTTTGACCAAAAAGCTGAACATTGTCACTCCTAATAGGAGACATGTCTAGTGTGCAATTTTCTCACCTTATGTTATGTTTTAGCATAAATTCCTTCTTGCCTTATGTGAGTTACACAAAATTGGTGGATATGAGCCCTGAAATTGCATTCTCTTCATGTGATGAAAGGAGATTGCTCGCCGAGCATGCCAGTTGAAGAAAACCAGCATGCACGACAAACACAGTTGCCAGGGGAACATTTTTCATTCTCAACTAGGGGTGTGTAAGTCAGGTTTATTACTTTTGGGAAACAGGGTCCTTCCTTTATCTTCCTGAAAAGACTCATAATTATTGCCATTTAAATTTACAGCACATTTCTGCAGAAGGCAGAGCGCTGAGAGGCTGTCATTCCCCTGCCCCTGTAATGCCCCATTGATAGATATGTGCCATCATCATTCACTTGATACAGTAGGTCTGCAATTTTTCAGAGGAACTATATGGCAGAGGTCTTTTGAGAGACGTTTCTCTCTTTTGTACTTGGTGTTCACTTGTGGGTGTGAGAAATGTGTAAAAGCAATACAGCCTTCATGTTCAAAGTAAAAGCTGTGTTAGGTTCTCTGAAAGGTTCATTGAACCCCTAGGCAGGATCTTATTCATTTAGTTTGTTCTGATAACTACTTGCAATTGCCTAAAAAAACAAAAAGCAAAAAAAAAAAAAAAAAAGCACTTGTTTGTAATGCATTATTATACTGTATACTTGAGGCTAGTTTACTAAACCCCCTCCTTTCACAACTGATATTACAAACTCTATTTGGACTTTATTTTCAGTCCCACTACTAGGTGCAATAATTAAAGGAATAGTTCATCCAAAAATGAAATTCTGTGAATATTGACAACAGGAAGATGATGACTTCTCTAAACTGTACTTTGTTTTGAAACATCACAATTACATTAACGCTCAATAGAAAGATCCCCTTTATCTTAAATTAGTCCTTTAGTTGAGTGGATAATTCCATGGCCAGATTGTTCAGGGCTCGATTAGGATCTTTGCCAAGACATTAGCCCAAAATATGGATCTGCTTCACCTACTGACTTGGGTTCATTATCTGATAACTGCATCCAAGTTCCTTTTTCGATGCTGTTTTACAAACCATGAGCATGTTCTTCATCATTAAAACGTCATTAAATTCACTTCTGTCCAGCTTGCAGGGAAGCTGCCTTTCAAAGTGCAAGAGGACAGGCATTCATTTCATAGTTGAGCTCTCTGTGAGGGGTGATGGCTCTCTAGATGCATGCCTCTGTCTGAACATTGTCTACAATCAGTGTGAAAATATGTGAAGGAAAGTGTATATTTTAGGTGATGTTACCATTTCTTCACCATTTTAATCATCTTTTTGCCTTCACTAGTTTGTTTTACATGGTCCTGCTGTGTGACAAATTAATTTTTTAAAGCTACATGCATAATATTTATAAAAGAATTAGCAAATGTATGTTTAAAATAGTTTTAGATTTAGCATGCAACACCGCAGGAAATGTCAACTTTCCAAAAGTATTTAATGTCAGCTACCACATCCTATACATACCTGTACATACAGTACATACATTACCTACATACATACTAGTCCAAACATCCTACAAACAAGGCAAAATGACCTGAAATGTCATGTTGCAGAAATTAATAAAGCTGGAAAGTAAATACTTTTTGTGGCAATGCAACTAAATTATTTATTTAAGAGCCATGTATTACTGATAGAAAGTTTGATATACAAACTTTACCATATATACTTGTGATCCCATTATAAAACAATGCAACACTGGGTGATAAATGAGGTAATTTCAGATTGTGCATGATTTCCAACAAGGTGAGCCAATTTGACAGAGAAGTAATTCACAGCATAACTCTCTGAGATAGGAGAGCTAATCTGTTCCCTCTCTTCAAAATGATTCATTCCCTGAAGAACACTTGATAGGTGTAACAGTCATCCCATTTCCACAGAGCTATAGGGGTACAGTTTTACGTAATTTGGTCTGTTTCAGATATGTGCTACATGTAGAAGAACCCTTTTTACAACTGTGGGGATGGGGGCGTGGTCGTGTATCTGTTTGTGGGAGAGAGGGACTGGTGTGGCACATCAAGCTGGATGGCATCATTTCTAACAGCTGTTTCTCTTTACAGTGATGGCAGAGAGAGCCCTTAAAAGCCAAACATGCCAGAGAAGACAGAGAGAGAACGACACGAGAGTTCAGTGCTGGCGTGTCTTATGTATGCTTTATGTCTCTGAGTTTTGAGAACTTGATAATTTTGAGAAATGTATGTTTATTGAGAACCATAATGACAACATTAAGGGTTGAATTTCACATCCACCCATCCGTGCACCTGTACATACAATAACATTTAGTAACTACTGCATGTACTGTAATTCTACATGATTTTTTGTGTCTGTCACGCTGTTCCTAAGTATGCTGATGGCTGTTTTAAGGCTCGCTGGCATGTCCTGTATCAGATTCCATCTGACTCAAACTCTTTTGCATAATTGAGCTTCTGTTTGAATAGATTTCAATATATTAAAATTGATTGGACAAACAAGTGTTATAAACTAGAGCAAAAGTGTTTTATATTCAGCTGCAGGTTTTTGTGCCAGTCTCTAAGGTGATTATCAATGCCATCCAATATTATTACGAGTTTTGTTTAATTCGAGATGTGTTTAGGAGATGTGTGAATGCCTGTGGAATGCAGCATTCCAGAGAAAATGTGTGAGATGGATATATAGATGCATAGACAATGTAATTGATCTCTGAGGGTAAACCAAATCCTAAACAAAAGATACAACAGACACCAGCTGTAGTAAAGACACCTCCGCTTAAATCTCTGTGCTCTTAAAGGCACCTCCGCTTTAAAGGGCACCTTTACATTTGTGAAGGGCACCTTTAGATTTGTGAACCATTCTGTGCATGTCAGTGATGTACACCCTCTGTATTGTGTTCCACAACATAATACACATACAGCACATAATGTGTTGTGTGCACTGTGGTTACTGTCTTAAATTTAAAAATAACTTAATGTAAAAGTAGCACCAGAACCTAAGAGAAACATATTTTAATTCTTCCATACACTCAAAAAAATAGCTCTTTGGCTGAACTAGATGCAGTCATGGACAGTCCTTCCACATGTTCGAAATTAGTTTTTCTTTTTTTTTTATTAAATTTTGTATTGATTCGTAGATATATAACAAAGAAAAACACAACATATATACATTGAATCTACATTTAACATTTAACCCACACTATTACCCCTATTAGCAGGGAGTAATACACTGATGCCTCATGACCTTTTCCAAAAGCAGTAATCACCTCTCCCAGAGTATCTGCCGCTTTAGGGTTATGTGTGCTACTCCCAAAAACAGTACAGAGCAGGTGGTGCAGCTGTAAATACCTATAGAACTGAGATCTGGGAATCCCAAAATGTTGAACCAAATTTTCAAAAGATCTCTACACTCCAATCTCATATAAGTCACCGAGAGTAGTAACCCCCTTCACAATCCACTCTGACCAGCAGAAAGGGGACTTATTAATACATAATTTAGGGTTCAGCTATATGCTTGAGACAACATTTAAATAAACTCTGGACACTTTTGTCCATAACGAGTGCAAATGCGATATAACGGGGTGTAACTTAACTTCGCCAAATAGTTTGATAGAAAGGCTCTGCAATGATGAAATATGGGCAAGATCTTAATGTTAAATACAAAACCAGGGAGGGGCTCTCTCAGGTGGAAGCAACCAATGAGCCAAATGTCTGAGACCAAATGCATAATAATAAAACAAAATCTTAGGCCTAGCCCACCTTTGTCAATCGGCCTATGTAACTTATTAAAATGTAATTTAGTACACTTACCATTCCAAATGAAGGACTTCGCTATGCTATCAAATTGCTTGAAATAAGAGAGGGGGATATCTACAGAGGGAGACTGTAGAAGGTAGTTACATTTTGGAATACAAAACATTTTAATAACATTAACCTTCCCAAAATAGATAAATGTAATGAAGCCCATCTGCCCACATCACTCAAAAACCTTTTTATTAAGGGGTCAAATTTAACTCTAAATAAATCATACAAATTTGCTGGGAATAAAATCCCCAAATACTTAATGCCCTGTTTGGGCCACTGGAAGGTGCCCGCCTGAAAAGCCGTTACCGGGCAGTATGCTGTCAGAGCCAAAGCTTTGGATTTAGACCAACTGACTCATAGATCTAGTGAGGTTGGAGACGAATAATAAAATATCATCAGCATAAAGCAAAAGCTTATATGCCATACCTCCTGCCACCACCCCTGGAAAATCATCTTCCCTTCTTATCGTGGCTGCTAATGGTTCCAGGGCAAGACAGAGCAATAATGGGGAAAGTGGACAACCCTGCCGGGTGCCCCTATTCAGAGTAAAATAATCTGAAATTAATCAGTTTGTTTGTACTGCTGCTATAGGGTGTCTATAAAGTAACTTAATCCAACCAATAAATGTACTCCCGAACCCATACATTTCCAAAATCTTAAAAAGATAATCCCATTCAACCATATCAAATGCCTTTTCAGCATTGAGTGAGATGGCAGCGACCGGAGACTGATCATTTGCTACTGACCACATGATATTGATGAAACGCCTAATATTATCAGAAGAGCTACAGCCCCGAATAAACCCCACCTGATCTATGTATAAGAGATGTCATAACTTTACTTAATCGGTTAGCCAGAATTTTTGACAACATTTTTACATCTAACTGGATCAGGGAAATTGGGCGGTAACTTTTACACTCACTTGGATCTTTGTCCTTTTTAAGAATCAGACTGATCTGGGCTTGTGTCATGGTTGGGGGAAGCTTTCCATTCTTTAATGATTCCGTATAAACTTCTAGCAAAAGTGGAGCCATTTCTGTTGCACAAGATCTAAAAAATTCAGCGGTAAATCCATCTGGCCCCAGAGCTTAATTACCTCGTCAAGCTCCTCCAAGGTTATCTCAGAATCAAGATAGTTTTTTTGCTCAATCGTCAGTTTAGGGAGTTCTAATGGATCCACAAATTTTCCAATATCTTCATCAGTAGATGAAGATGTGGAACTATAGAGATCAAAATAGAACTCCCTAAAAGCATTATTAATATCACTGGACGAGGTAAATATTTCACTGGCAGAAGATTTTATTGAGGGAATGAAAAAGACTTTCTCTGTTTTATATATCTAGCTAAAACCTTCCCTGCTTTGTCCTCCGACTCAAAGTATGACTGTCTTGCCCTGCACAACCAAAACTCCACTTTCCGCGACAAAATAGCATTATATCTATATTTCAATCGGTTCAATTCTCTGAGGCCATCAGACGACATTCGACATTTCAGCTCTGCCTCTGCCCTTTTAATATTCCCTTCCAACTCCATGAGTTCTCGTGCTTTGGATTTTTTGAAGAATAAGGCATGCTGTATGATCCGACCCATAAAAACCACCTTAAGTGCCACCCAAGCCACGCCCACAGAGGATACTGAGGACCAGTTGGTCTCCATATAAACATTGATTTCAGCCTTTAACATTTGTTGGAATTCAGGATTTTGCAAAAGGGATACATTAAAGTGCCAACTATATGATTTATTTTTCTCTGTATGTGGCAACACCTCTAAACTCACCAGGACGTGATCTGAGACTAAGATGTTTCCAACTGAGCAATCAACAACAGATGAAATGAGGGACTTAGATATAAATAAAAAAAAATCTATTCTAGAATAAATCTTATGGACTGATGAAAAAAATGTATAGTCCCTACCAGATGGGTTCAAAACTCTCCAAATACCTGTAAGACCATTTTTACACATCCTGTAAAGCATCAATGATGCTCTAGGGGGCTTACACACTTTTGCTTCACTATGATCAAGGACTGAGTCCATCAATAAATTAAAATCTCCTCCCAATATTATATAATGACTGGTGCCAGTGGCTTGCAACATCCCTTCAAGATCTATAAAAAAGCCCTGATCATCAGCGTTAGGTGCGTAAATATTAGCCAAAATCAAACTTTGCCCCTGCATTTCTGCTAAAATAATAATGACTATTCCTAATTTATCTATAATCTGTTTGAGACATTTGAATTGTAGATGCTTACTTATCAGTGTAATGATTCCCCTGCTCTTACTTGAGCCAGCACTAAATAAAACATGCCCACCCCATATCTTCCCAAATTTTTCAACTTCCTGCGGGGAAAGATGTGTTTCTTGAAGAAACTAGCATATTTCTTATGTTTTAGAAGAAAAATAACTTTCCTTCTTTTTATGGGGTGCCCCAACCCATTCACATTCCACCTGGAGAGAGACAATCCACTCATACTAACATTTGACATTTTGACATATTAGAAAAAATAGACTGTGTGTCAAAAATACAATTATAAAGATCACATTCCACAACAGTGCAACAATCAAACCCCAAGCTTCCCTCCGAACCAAACAAACAGAAAAAAGAAAAATGTGTGCATTATCTCCACGCATGACAGCGCCAACTGGCGTCCATCCCTCTTAACTCAAACAGTCCATGTACGCCTACAAGATCCCCTGCGACAAATTTGCCGTCGGATTGCTCAAGTCCGGTGTTTCTATACACATTTTGTAAGACAGAATTACACAACTGAAGATAATCTATAAAACAAACTCCAGCAAATAGGTAGGATAAACACAAAGAACATGTAGGTTCATCCACACAACTGTCCCGAAGGTGTGTTCCTGAACAAAGCAAACTCCAGCCTCTAGCGGAACCAGCACACAAAAAAATTACTTAAAAAAGGTTCAGTTTCCTCAGACAGCCAAACGAATGTTCAGTGAGCCAGTCCACTCAACTACTAAATGAGTGCAACAAATGACCCAATCACTCCAATGTCCTGCAAGAAATACTCCACAAAACAAACTCCAACCATTAGGAGGCATAAGCACAAAGAATGTGCAGATTCATGCACAAAACTGTCCTGAAGGAGTGCTGCTACATAAATCAAACTCCAGCTGCTAGGTGGAACCAGCACAAAAATAAACAACAACAAAAATAAACAACAACAAAAATAAACGGTCAAGTGAATGTTCATTGAGTCAGGCTCACTTGGCTGCAATGTGAGTACCACAAAATGACTTACTCAGTCCATTGACTTTATGAAGCACATGGCTTGCTGGGGACAAATACTTTGCAGCCATCCTTAATATCTATTCTCATTTTGGCCGGGAACATCAGTGCAAAAGCGACCTTCCGTTGATGTAAGAGTTTCTTGCATTCCTTGAATTGATCACGTTTGTCTCTTGTCGAATTCGCAAAGTCTGGGAACAAGAAAGCCTTCCTTTACTCCTCGCCTCGCGTAACACGAGATCTTTATCGGATGATCTCAGAAATTTGGCAAGAATTGATCGGGGCCTGTCTCCCTCAGCTGATCACTGAGTTGGGACCCTGTGAGCTTGCTCGATTTCCAGCTTATGGCCTGTTATGTCAAGCAGATTCGGAAAGAGCCTGTCCAGGAATTCCACCGTATTCTGACCATCTGCTCCCTCAAGAATTCCAACAATTCGGACGTTATCCCATCGGTTACGATTCTTCAAATCCTCCAACTTCTCCCAGACGGGCTCCAAATCCGCCTTGGTCGCTAGCGGATTAGCAGCTAATTCCCACTCTGATGACTCCAGATAATCGATCCGTTTCTCAACATCCCCCACTCTTGTAACCATCTCAGTGAATTTTGTCTCCATGGCCGTAATCGATCAACGTATTACAGCAAGATCCTCCAAGTCAGCCATGACCTTCATCAGCATTGCCAATACATTCAGCAATTCTCACCGAATTTCTTTCACCTCTCCAGCCAAATTGACTCCCTGACTCGAGGCCTCCGGAGGGGCGTCAGCTTGAGCACGTTAGTGTCTTTTAATGTCTCCAGAGCCCGAGGATTTTGAATTCTTTGACATATTGTCTTCCTAGAACAGTTATGGATCAGGGTGTATCGAATCTCACCAGTTTATATCATTAAAAGTATAAAAACTAGCAAAGTGCGCAGAGCTTACCATTCACATGTCTGAACTTCGCATGGCGTCACGTGACTAACCCGAAATGAGGCCAACACAAATAATTTGTGTAGAAAGAAACTTATTGAATTGGCTAAATCCAACAAAAGTAGACATTTCAATATAACTCAAAATAATCTCTTTTATTTCTTTATGTAGTAACTAGTGAAAGTAACTGTTAGCATATTAAAAACATGCTGATAAGAGTGTAGTTACAGTGTTATAGAATGTAGATTAGTAATTATGCTATTGTTAGCACAGCATTTGCTCAGTAAAGCAAGCAATCAATTTTTTCTGCAACATCTACCTGTCCTCATCACTAGCTCAAGCTCCATTCTTCATAATAACCCTCAAAAAACCCTCAAAACTCCAACATAACAGAAACTTTTCTAAATCTTAACATAACAAAACATTAAGCAGTAACAAGTATCCCCCCTTTATATTCATCTTGCACAGAAACACATAAAACAACACTTCATTTTAACATTTACTCTCCCTATCAATCCCATTAAATGGAAAGTAAACAATGAAATCAAGTTGTGACAAAATATTTTGGAATTGTGTTGCTTTAATTCATTTTAATTAATTAAATTGAACAAGCAGCAATAATCTTTTTTTCTTAGTGCACACATGGTTGAATGTCAAAAAAAAGGTTAACCCAGTGGCTGATACAGGATCTTCCTCCATTTTTAGATCAGGAACTAATTAATTAGCGATATTGCTTTGCAGTAACATGCACAGACCTTAGCAGGGACAGGGGTGGAAAGATAAAAAAAGGCACTGATTTTTTTTTTTTTTTTTTTTTTTAATGAGTAGTAATTATAAATACTTAACTAATTTATTTGCTTTCTGAGTATTTAACCATTTTCTTGTATATACAGTATATATTGTACATCATTTTTTCAATGTTTCCTTTATCACATATAATAGCTTATTCTGTTATATTTCTCACAAAAAGCACCATGGTATTACACTTGTTTATTTACAGACATGGTCTGTGATAACCCCATGTTTATGACATGCGTCATAGTAAAACCATGGTATTTTTTAAAGTACCTTGGAGTACCATGACAGTATCATGAACGTGATCAATCATTCAGTACCATGGCATTACCCTGGTATCGTGGTGCATGGTACGAATGCGCGATGAGAAAGTGCGAGCGCAAAGCGATCGACTGTGTTCCGCGAATGCTACAGGGTCCTTGAATAACGTATAACATGCGAGTAAGGGCAGCTGGTGGAGTTTCTGGTGCCCTCCTATAATGGTGCCCCCCAAAGTAGTTGGTGCCCTACGCAGACTGCGTAATATGTGTATAGTGAGCTCCAGTACTGTGGAAGCCTAATGGTATTTTTCGGAAAGTGATTAGTCTAATGGCTTATTAGTTTCAACAAAACCAAACTGGCTTTGGCTGAACCTGACAGCTCCTTCAGTTTATGGCAATATTCTATAAAAGACTAATTTAATTTATATCACTGAAAGCGACGCGATTGCTCCCATTATAATTAATAAATCTGTCTACACTAGTGGTACGTGATGTCGGAAATACGGTAGCAATCGAGTATTATTCTTTTGATGAACTAACAACACAATACATGGAGTGGACTTTTTATCTGACCTGTTACTCGTCTGAGGTAACGGCACTTCGATGTTCCGGGCCGAATTTAAAACTGCATTTTTTACTGCGGGAAGGGATGCCACTCGAAAGCTCTTTCAAAATGAAATTGAGAAAATGAATCTTATCTCGGAGGGACCTTCCACAAGACTGTTAGTGAAGGTTACATTCATACAGTAATGCCATGTTTCCATGAGTACCCACTCATTAAAATGTCTCCCCTTTTTCTGGACGACAAAAAGGGCACCCCTGCTGCCCCCGTTCTGTGCACGTCAGTGTTGCTTTGACATGAATCATAAAGACAGATTTGAAAAATCCCTATGTAAACTGCACTCCAGTCATGACATTAAGCCTATGTATAATTTACAGTAAATTTTAGAAAACATGATTTTGGCATTCCATTACGTTGTAGAACAGACCAGCCATAATGCATTTAATAGCTGCACTTACAGCCCGAGTGTCATGCACTTGAGGGGAAGTTTGGGAGCACTGCACCCAGCTGAAGAATGGGATGATAGGCTGAATTTGGCAGAGTCTGGGGCTCTCCTTTGTGTATTGACTCTAGATGAAACTGCTTTGCTAATGAAGTCTTGCTGACTACATCTCAGACTATCAGTAAGCCTACTGTGGTAATGATGATGTCTTTTAAATACTAAGCGATTGGACTGAGGCTTCTATGAATGGATAAAGATGGTGCATGGTCCAGTGTCTCTCTGCTGGGGATGAGGGTTTGTAAGCTGTATGATTTTCTGCAGATGTCCAAAGGGTAGAATAGTCACTGAAATTAAAAATGCACTTCAGTAAATGCATTTAGACATTTTATGTTGATATGTTCTTGTTAACAAAGTTATGATTTTCACTGCTTGTTCTCTAGATGTACACGGTAATTAAATGTTCAAGGTAATTATTTTGCAGGTAGTGAATGTTCAGTCTAAACATTATTGCTTTGCTTTGACAAGACTGAGTGCAGTAGACAAAAAGGCTTTATGGATGAATTGAATGTCCCACGTGTCTGTATACAATGATAATATAGTTTTTTTTTAGATAACACTTTTTGAGATCCCATGGTTACTTTACAATGCAACATTTAATCATACAACATATAAAATAAGCATACATACAACAAACAGTAATATATAGGAATGCTTTGCTATAGCATAACACAGGAAGGATCATATTGGCAGAAAACATGGAATCAGATGGCAATACTATGCTACTTTGATGTATAAAGTTGTGGCCAAAAAGATTGGCATCCTTGATAAATATGAGCAAAGAAGGCTGTGAAAAATACAGTATATCTTTATTGTTTATCCTTTTGATCTTTCATTTAAAATATTCACAAAAATCTATCCTCTAACGGATATCAAACAAATACAAACAAAACTAGTTTTATCAAAAAACTAATTATTTTGTCAAATATATGTGTGGCACAATTACTGGCATCCTTTTATTCAATACTTTGTGCAACCTCCCTTATAACAGTCTTCTCCTATAATGCCTAATAAGGTTGGAGAACACATGGCAAGGGATCTGAAACCATTCCTCCAAACCTAATCTCTTCAGATCATTCAAATTCCCAGGTCAACGCTGGTGGATTCTCCTCTTCAGTTCACCCCACAGGTTTTCTATGGGGTTCAGGTCAGGGGACTGGGATGGCCATGGCAGAACCTTGATTTTGTTGTCAGTGAACCATTTTTGTGTTGATTTTTTTTTCCTGCTGGAAGATCCAACCACAGCCCATTTTAAGCTTTCTGGCAGAGGCAGTCATGTTTTGATTTTTTGATTTGTTAGTGATGCCATGTATCTGACCTTTGGCATAAAAACAGCCCCACAGCGTTAAAGATCCACCAACATATTTAACTGTGGGAATGGGGTACTTTTCCATATGGCTACCTCTCTGTGTGCGCCAAACCCATCTCTGGTGTTTGCTGCCAAAAAGCTCTATTTTTGTTTCATCTGACCGTGGAACCCTGTCCCATTTGAAGTTCCTGTAGTGTCTGCCTAACTGAAGACACTTGAGTTTGTTGTTGGATGAGAGCAGAGGCTTTTTTCTTGTAACCCTTCCAAACAACTTGTGGTGATGTAGGTGATGTCTGATTGTAGTTTTGGAGACTTTCTGACCCCAAGACCCAAATAATTTTAGCTATTCTCCAGCTGTGATCCTTGGAGAATTTTTGGCCACTCGAATTATCCTCCTCACCATGCGTGGAGACAATATAGACAATATAGACACATGTCCTCTTCCAGGCTGATTCTTAACATTTCCAGTTGATTGGAACTTGTTAATTATTGCCCCAATGGTGAAAATGGGCATTTTCAAAGCTTTAGCTATTTTTTTATAGCCACTTCCCATTTTGTGAAGCTCAACAACCTTTTGCCGCACTCATAACTATATTCTTTGGTATTATCCATTATGATGGATGACAAAGGGAATTTGGCTTGTGTGTTACCTCATATTTACACCCCTGTGAAACAGGAAGGCTTAACAATTTCATGTTCCTAGTCACCCAGGTGCACCCACATTTTTTAAATATGAACATACTTCAAATATATTTGACTATATATATATAATTATATAACTTTTAGGGGTGCCAATAATTGTGGCAAACATATTTTGGAGAAAAGTATTTAATTATGAGATTTCTTCCCCTCTTTCAATTAGTTTACTTCAATTAAGGGTTAGATTTGAGTGAATATTCTGAATGAAAGATCAAAAGGATAAACAATAAAGACATATTTTCCGCAGCCTTCTTTGCTCATGTTTAACAAGCGTGCCAATATTTTTGGCCACAACTGATATATATATATATATATATATATATATATATATATATATATATATATATATATATATATATATATATATATACACACACACACATACACACACACTCTTTGGAAAGTTGATATGTTCTGCAATTTGACATTCTATACTCCATCTAAAACTATATTACTAAATGTATTAATGGTACATTTTTAAAACTCTTAGTACTACAGTCACAACAGATCATCAAAAATGGCTCTCCAGGGGGTCACATGTTGCCATGCGAGAAGCAGACGTGTGAGCGACTGGCTCTGCGCACTTTGCTAGTTTTTAATTATTTTCATGTTTAATCTGGTGAGATTCAATACACCCAGTTACATATTTGCTCTTTGAGGTAAACATGGCAAAGAAGTCAAAATTCTCAGACTCTGGAGACATTAAAAGACACTTATATGTTCAAGCGGAGGCCTCTGGCAGGCCTGCGGACCGGGGACTCGATTTGGAAGGCACGTCGGGAGAAGAAATCCAATGTCAACTGTCCAACATCTCGGTGATGCTGACGAAGGTTGTTGCTGACTTGGAGGATTTCACTGTAATACGTCGATCGATTAAGGCGATGGAAACAAAATTCTCTGAGTTGGTCAAAAGAGTGACAGAAGTTGAGAGACGGATCGATTATCTGGAGTCATCAGAAAGGGAATTATCCGCTAATCCGCTTGCATCCAAAACAGACTTGGAATACGTTTTGGAAAAATTGGAAGATCTCGAAAATAGGAATTGAAGGAACAATATACGAATTGTTGGAATTCCTGAGCATGAAGAGGGCAGAGATATGGTGAAATTCCTGGACAAGCTCTTCCCGAGTCTGCTCGACATAACAGGCCATAAGCTGGAAATCGAGCGAGCTCACAGAGTCCCGGGCTCACAGATCTGCTGAGGGAGATAGGCCCCGATCAATTCTGGCCAAATTTCTGAGATCATCCGATAAAGATCTTGTGTTGCACCAGGCGAGGAGCAAAGGAAAGCTTTCTCGGAAGAATCATAATATTTTCTTGTTCCCGGACTTTGCGAATGCGACAAGAGAGAAACGCGATCGGTTCAAGGAATGTAAGAAACTCTTACATCAACGGAAGATCGCTTTTGCAATGATGTTTCCAGCCAAACTGAGAATAGAAATAAAGGATGGTCGCAGGGTATTTACGTGTCCAAAGCAAGCGATGTCTTTTATAGAAACAATGGGTGAGTTAGCCATTTGGGGTTTTTCATGTAGCTCCAGAGTGGATTAATTTGCTATATTTACTCTGGCTGTCCGAGGAACTTGGGCACCATTTTTGTTTCTGTTTGTGTTGGTTCCGCCTAGCGGCTGGAGTTTGTTTTGTGGAATGACTCCTTCAAGAAACTTTTGCATGGACGGAAGATCACTTTTACACTGAAGTTCCATATTGAGAATGGATACTAAGAATGACTGCAAAATATCTACATGCCTACACAAAGTGTCTTTTATAAAGTTGACGGACTGAGTAAGTCATGGTGTATTTTGTTTATGCAGCCTCCGAGTGATTAATATACACTTGACCATTCGAGAAACCGGGACGCCTGTTTTTTGTTTGTGCTGGTTCCGCCTAGCAGCTGGAGTTTGTTTTGTGGAATAACACTCTTTCGGGACAGTTGTGGATGAATCTGTTCGTTCTTTGTGCTTATGCCTCCTGTTGGCTGGAGTTTGTTTTATAAAGTAGTTTCTGTTATGTAATTTTGCCTCATAAAATTTGTGCAGAAGCACCGGACTTGAGCAATCCGATGGTAAAGTTGTCGCGGGGACTCTCATATGCGTACATGGACCTTTTGAGTTTGGAGGGATTGACGCCGGTTGGCGCTGTCGTGTGCGGGGTTAATGCGCATGTTTTTCTTTTTTCTGTTTATTTTGTTCGGGGGGAAGTTTGGGGTTTGATTGTTGCATTTATGGGGAACAATCATAACAATCATGCCGAGGCAGAGCTGAAGTGCCGAATGTCATCTAATGGCCTCAGAGAACTGACTCGATTGAAATACAGATATAATGCTATTTTGTCGCAGAAAGTGGAGTTTTGGTTATTCAGGGCAAGACAGACATATTTTGAGCTGGGGGACAAAGCAGTGAAGCTTTTGGCTAGATATATAAAGCAGAGAGTGTCTTTTTCTCCATTCCCTCAGTGAAATCTGCTGGTGGTGAAATATTTACCTCAGCCATTGTTATTAATAATGCTTTTAAAGAATTCTATCTTGATCTCTATAGTTCGATGTCTGCGTCTACTGTTGAGGATATTAGAGACTTTGTGGAACCATTAAAACTCCCTAAACTGACGATGGAGCAAAAAAACTATCTTGATTCTGAGATAACCTTGGAGGAGCTTGACGAGGTAATTAAGGCCTACAGGCAAAGCTCCGGGGCCAGACGGTTTGGCCGCTGATGTTTCTAGATCTTTTGCTACAGATCTGGCTCCATTTTTGCTAGAAGTTTATATGGAATCATTAAAGAATGGAAAGCTTCCTCCAACCATGACGCAAGCCTGGATCAGTCTGATTCTTAAAAAGGACAAAGATCCAAGCGAGTGTAAGAGTTACCGTCCAAATTCCCTGATCCAGCTAGATGTAAAAATTTTGTCAGAAATTTTGGCTAACCGATAAAGTTATGACATCTCTTATACATATAGATCAGGTGGTGTTTATTCGGGGCCGTAGCTCTTCTGATAACATTAAGCGTTTCATCAATATCATGTAGCCAGTGGCGAATGATCAGACTCCAGTCGCTGCCATCTCACTTGACGTTTGATATGGTAGAACAGGCGGTACCAACAAATGGACTCATTTCAGATTATTTTACTCTGAATAGGGGCACTCGGCAGGGTTGCCCTCTTTCCCCATTATTGATCTGTCTTGCCCTGGAACCATTAGCAGCCATGATAAGAAAGGAGGATGGCTTTCCAGGGGTGGTAGCGGGAGGTGTGTCGCATAAACTTTTGCTTTATGCGGATGATTTTTTATTATTCATCTCTGACCCCACTAGATCTATGCCTTGCCTCCACAGAATTATTAATTCCTTTTCTAAGTTTTTAGGATATAGAGTCAATTGGTCTAAATCCAAAGCTTTGGATCTGACAGTGTACTGACCTGTAACGCCTTTCCAGCCGGGTGCTTTCCAGTGGCCCAAACAAGGCATTAAGTATTTGGGCATTTTATTCCCAGCAAAATTGTATGATTTAGTTAAAGTTAATTTTGACCCCTTAATAAAACGGTTTGAGCGATGTGGACAGGTGGGCTTCATTACATTTATCTATGATTGGGAAAGTTAATGTTATTAAAATGAATTGTATTCCAAAATTGAATTACTTGCTGCAGTCTCTCCCTGTAGATGTCCCCCTCTCTTATTTCAAGCAATTTGATAGCATAGCGAAGTCTTTCATTTGGAATGGTAAGCATCCCAAATTACATTTCAATAAGTTACATAGGCTGATTGACAAAGGTGGGCAAGGCCTACCCAAGATTTTATTTTATTATTATGCTTTCGGTCTCAGACATTTGGCTCATTGGTCGCTTCCACCTGAGAGAGCCCCTCCCTGGTTCTGTATAGAACAGGAAGTTCTTGCCCCTATTTCACCATTGCAGAGCCTCTCTATCAAATTAATCGGAGAAGCTAAGTTACATCCCGTTATCTTGCACTTGAACTCGTTATGGACAAAAGTGTCCAGACTGTTTAATTCAGACACTTTTTTAAATGTTGCCTCGAGCATATGGCTGAACCCCAAATTATGCATCAACAAGGCCCACTTTTTGCTGGTCAGAGTGGATTGGGAGGGGGGTTACTACACTCGGTGACCTATATGAGAATGGAGTGTTCAGATCCTTTCAAAATTTGGTTCAACTTTTTGGTTCCCTAGATCTCAGTTCTATAAGTATTTACAGCTGCGCCACCTGGCCTGTACTGTTTCTGGGAGTAGCATACACTCCCCTAAAGCGGCAGATACTCTGGGAGTGGTCATGAGGCATCAGTGTATTACTCCCTGCTAATTCAGAGTCTGGGGGATGGAGCTTTAACTTCTCTCAAGAGATTATGGGAGAAAGATTTAAACTTGGTAGTGGAGGAGGGAGTGTGGGCTAGGTCTCTAAAAAACATCAAATCTGCATCTAGAGATGCAAGGGTTCGCCTTATGTAATTTAAGATTTTACATAGAGTCTATTGGACCCCCTCTAGATTGCATAGGCTTGGTTTTAAAGACACACCCACCTGCTGGCGATGTCAATCAGAAGATGGAGACACAACCCATGTCTTTTGGGGATGTGTTAAAATTCAAGAATTTTGGTTTGAGGGTCCAGAGTTTTATGGGTGATGTATTAGGTACTCAGATTTCATTTTGCCCCGGACTCTGTATTTTAGGTGATGGGGTGGTCATTGATGTAGGGGATAAGTACATGAAGAATTGGATCCTGGCTGGTGTTATGATAGGCAGACAGGTTATCCTTAGAGGATGGAAGTCAGCTGGAGCCCCCTCATTTCGTGAGCGGTACGAGGAGGTGGGCAGGGTAGAGGCTTTGGAAGAATTGTCATATAGAAGGCTAGGTAACATGGATATGTTCATCAGAAGGTGGAGCGGATATTTGGCCTTTTTGGAGGGCTCTCGGGGAGGGGCAGTGGAGGGAGACGTGTTGTTTTAAATGTGTGTTTTGTAGCCTTTTTGTTTTTGAACGTATACTTTCCATTATGTATTTCTAAATATTTTCTACTGTTTTATTGTCTTTTTGTGTCTTTGTCAATTATGTTTGACCACTGGGGTATCTGTTTGTGTTGGGTGGGGGGTTAATGTTCGAGAGGAAGGGTTGTAAATAATATGATGTAGTTATTTTTTATAATTATTATTTTTATATATGTTATATGGAATCAATAAAAATGTTAATAATAAAAAAAAAATAAAAAATGGCTCTCCAGTGGAATCAGATGGTAATGACACACACACACACACACACACACACACACTACATTGAGGTACTTCAAAGAAAACCATGGTATTACCGTGGTGTATGTCCAAAAATAAATATGGTATATTTGACTGTGGAGGTGATGGCATGGTCAAGCGCCCGTCGGGGGAGAAAGAAAGCGGTAAGGACATCCACCTGAGATGAACTGTGACTAATTACCATTTCCATGTTCACAGTGAGTGTTGAGGGAGATAAAAGACAGCCCAGTCCACCGAAAGAGAGAGATGCACGTGGCCGCGTTGCATATGTGTCTGTTTACGTTTGTTTTAAGTTGAGTTTCTCATTAAAACTTTGTTTACTATTCAGCCGGTTCACACCTCCTTGCACATCCTTGAACTGTTACAGTAGTGACGAAACCCAGGAAGGAGGAGGGATGCGCTGTCGCGGAGTTCTCGCTGCTGCCATCCGCCATGGTGCATCTACCTGGGGACGGAGGGGTCGCTGCCGGCCTCTGTGAGCCAGAGGAACCGCGGCCGTCTGCCGAGAAGGGGAGGAGCAGTTCCGTATGCCAGGGGCCGGAGGACTCGCTGCCATCCGCCGGGGGAGGAGCGAGCTGTCGTCCGCCAGAGGGCGGAGGAGCGGTTGAAGACCGGGCGAAAGCGCATACGGGAGCCAGCGAGCAAGTTCTTCTCTCTCTCTCTTTTGGTGGACTGGGCCGTCTTTTATCTCCCTCGGCTCTCACTGTGAACATGGAAATGGTAATTAGTCACAATTCATCTCAGGTGGATGTCCTTACTGCTTTTTTATTACTACATTTATTAGTGGAACATTTTTAAAACTCTTAGTACTAAAGTCACAACAGATCATCAAAAATGCAGCTTTTTCAAACATTTCAGCATATTTTCAGTTGACTAAGTACAAAACACAAAATCACAAAGTAACATTTTTACCACACCAAATAAATGTAAACAAACTAAATAATCATCTATATAAACCTTTAATTGAAAGTAACTGCCTTTCATAATGCTATTACTGTGACATCAAACTTTTATTTTGCATCTGTTCTCATTCGTTTGAATACATTTAAGTATTATTTCATCCAACTGATCTTAATGGTTAGTCAATTAATCATTTGGTATATCTATAGAGTTTCAACTGGTTTTACTATTTTTATGTGTTAGTAAAATATTAACATCTACAATAAATGATATGTTCAGAACAGGAAAACCAAACATAATTTCTATCATACATAACCACTATTGTTTACAGTATATACTATATGCATTCAGAGTGTATGAGCATTTGTAATTTGTTAACATGGTGCAGGATAGACTGCAAGGAAGAGGAAGAGGAGCCAAACAATGAATTTGTATACTGGAGGCCAGCCAGAGAGGTCACAGAGGTGGGCATCAGAGGGAGGAGGAGAGCAGGAACTGGTGAGCCCAGTGACATCTGGGCCTAGGGTTGCCACCCGTCCCGTAAAATATGGGATCGTCCTAAAGTCATAAAGACAAGTACAGGTGAAAGAAAAAAAAAATACGTATAAACCGACCAAAGTGTATACATAAATAAGATAAAGGAGACAAATAATCAAAAAGATAAAAATAAATATATTTTAAAATATGTATTTTTTTTTTAAATATAATTTAGGGGTCAGGAAAGTTGTAATTTCAGCATATAAGAAAGGGTATACAGTTTTGATTAATAACGCATATTAACGCATTTATTGCCAAAACTGTGGATTTTAAAACCCTTATTTTAAAACTTCAAAAGTGGCAACCCTATCTGTGCCATCTATGTCCACTATGTGATTCAGTAAACAAAGGCCTAACTACTGTAGATCAAATTACAGGACTGTGACAAATTTGAGTCTCTCTCATTTGTAAGTCAATTTGATTACTATAAAAGTGTCTGCTAAAAGTACAGTTAATTTACTCATCCCAATCTGAAAAGGTAAACTGTCAGTTCATTCATATTGTACTGTAAGAGTACAGTACAGTATTGTACAGTAAATTGCATTACAGTGTACATTACTGCACTTGTTACACAATTCATACAGTATCATGTATTGACAACATACTCTGTACTGATTGAATTGACAGAGAATGTCAGTCCATTTTCATACTGTCTCTTCATCTTTCGATCTTTTGATTACACATTAGGTTGATGTTACAGGCATTATGAATTTACAGTAAGGTCAATTTGGTAAGGCAATGTAAATGTATTTTGTAATGTGACTTTACATCTGTCAAATGTAAAATTATTTAACATCGTTAAGGATGATTTGAAACATATCTAGCATTGTTTACTACAGAATGAACAGATTGATTAAATGACTATATTGAAAGAAGATCATTCTTTTGTGTTTGGTTGATTAAACCAAATGTTCTCATTACGTCACAATAATCTTGTGTTCTGAAAAAGTGATTATAACAGTAATGAAAGCATGTTAGGAGGTTTTGAAAGAACAACTAGCTTTGTTACAAGTGTGATCAGTTTGATGTTTTGTACTAAGAGATTTGAAAAATTACCACTTGCATGTGAAAATTGTACCAAAGTGCTAAACATTTTTTTGAAAAAAACTGTAAACAGCATTTTGTTAATTTATGCATTCTGCTTTTGTGACCTCATTAATTGAGAGACTACATTGAATATTTGTACTTTTAAAAATTAATTGGTCACCACAGGTGTCAAGGTTTGGCAGGGAAGAGACAAGAGAGTGAGGATCCAAACGCCAAACTTCAGTATTAAACAACAGAAGAGGAAACAACGATGATGATAAGACAAACTCAACAGCAGTGTGCTGGTAAATAACACACTATATATATATATATATATATATATATATATATATACACACACACATGGTATAACAAGATAAATGGGGAACACCTGGGATACAATTAAGGAAGGAACTGAAGACAGAGACAATGGAGGGAAACAAAGGAACTTTGTCTTAACAGGAGTCCAATACCTGACAGAACCCCAGTTAATGTTCACATCAACCATCAGAATGGGGAAAAAATGTGATCTCAGTGATTTAGACTGTGGCATGATTGTCGGTGCCAGACGGGCTGGTTTGAGTATTTCTGTAACTGCTGATCTCCTAGGATTTTCATGCACAACAGTCTCTAGAGTGTAAAGAGAATGGGGCAAAAAACAAAAAACATCCAGCGAGCGGCAGTTCTGTGGACGAAAAGGGGTAGTTAATGACAGAGGTCTGAGAAGAATGGCCAGACTGGTCCAAGCTGACAGGAAGGTGACAGTAACCCAAATAAACACACGTTACAACAGTGCTATGAAGAAAAGCATTTCTGAACACCTGCCAAACATTGAGGCAGATGGGCTACAGAAGCAGAAGACCCCTCCGGCTACCACTGCTGTCAGCTTAGAACAGGAAACTGAGGATGCAGTGGGCACAGGCTCACCAAAACTGGACAGTAGATGATTGGAAAAACATCGCCTGGTCTGACAAATCTGGATTTCTGCTGAGGTACACAAATGATAGGCCCACTGCAGCCTCAGTTTTCTGTTCTTGGCTGAAAGAAGTAGAACCCAACGTGGTCTTCTGCTGTTGTAGCCCATCCGCCTCAAGGTTCGACATGTTGTGCATTCTAAACAGGGCCGCATTAAGGTAAGCCCGTGCATTAATGCGGCCCTGATTCTGAGATGCTATTCTGCTAACAACAATTGTACAGAGTGGTTATCTGAGTTACCATAGCCTTTCTGTCAGCTCGAACAAGTCTGGCATTCTCCATTGACCTCTCTCATCAACAAGGCGTTACAGTACGCAGTACTTCCGCTCACTGGTTGTTTTTTGTTTTTCGTGCCATTCTCTTTACACTCTAGAAACTGTTGCTTTTCAAAATATCAGGAGATCAGCAGTTACAGAAATACTTAAACCAGCCCCGCCTGGCACCAACAATCATGCCACGGTCTAAATCACTGAGATTTTTTCCCCATTCTGTTGGTTGATGTGAACATGAACTGAAGCTCCTGACCCATATCGGCATGATTTTATACATAACACTGCTGCCACATGATTGAAGGATTAGATAATTGCATGAATAAGTAGATGTACAGGTGTAACTAATAAAGTGGCCGGTGAGTGTATATATATATATACATTATGCATTAAGGTTTACAGTGTATGTGTTGTTAACATTATTTGTTAACTGCCACATGTAAAAATGACTTTTTTTTTTGTTTTAGTTTGAGATTTTAAAAAGAAAGACCCTATAGGAATGTATTCCAAAACCTTCTTGAAGCATATTTAAGCCTGTGTATGTAATCACAGATCTGTGCTTCTGAGTTGATGGTTCATGTTTCAAACTCTCTCCCTGAGGTAAAGCAGACTGATATGCCTTAAAATGTCTAATAATTGTTTCTGTTTTCTGTTTATCTCTCTCTCATGTTCTCCCAAAGCCAACAGTAAATTGTTGCAAGAGCTGGCATCTCTCTCCAAGTTGACCTGTCAACAGCTGTTCGGCCAGTGTGTTAACAGGGATTTGGGCAGTTATCACTCAGTTTGAAGTGCTTTTGTAAGGATAACCTGATAACACTATTTCTATGATTTCCTACACAGTTTTTATTGCTTTGTCTGAAAGTAGGTTTTAAAGAAATTACCCCCACTATGGTGCTGTTGCAATGGTGATGTCCTAAGAGATTATTCTTGCGTGTTAAGTGATGCATTCTTCTGATGCAAAGCTTATTCAGCAGCAGTGTTTTGAGGATGTCTGACCCTTATGAGGGGCTGTCACTATTTAACTGTGGTGTCTGATTAAATCGGATAAGCTCTATCATCTTTATGGTCATGCTACAATGAAGTGGTGGATAAGATCAGATGTTAGTTTGAAGTCTGATTTTATGTGTGTGCGTTCATGTGTGCAGGCATCTGTGTGTACAGGAGTGCTGTATCTTCATCACACTCTCAAAGCTATGATTACAGGCTATTTCAAAGGCTATCTATAAATGTATATATACACACTAGACTCTCAGGAACATAAATGGCCCTTTATGGTTTATTGAACATGCTGTAAATATTAAATATCATGTTGCCCCCCTTTGCAGGCAACATAGCAGTGTGGTATTAAAGGGATAGCTCACACCCAAAAAAAAAAGTTAATTATGCCATAATTTAAACACTCTCATGTCGTTCCAAACCTATATGTCTCTCTTTCTTCTGTGGAACACAAAAGGAGAAGTCAGAATGTTAGCCTCTGTCACCATTTAGTTTTTTCATCTTTTTTCCATAAAATGAAAGTAAATTGTGACTGTCATACCATAACTTTCTGCCTAACATCTCCTTTTGTGTTCCACGGAAGAAAGAAATTCATATGGGTTTTGAACAGCATAACGATGAGTAAATGACAACAGAATTTTCATTTTTGAGTGTACTATCCCTTTAATGTCATAAGAGGTGACTATTTATGTATGTGCCCCCACATTGTTGATGTATGCTTATGTTATCCTGGAAGCTACAAGCAAAATTCTGCATTAGAATCAGCATGTTTACAAAGGGCCATAAAAGAACATGTCTGTGTCATCATAGACATAAATAATAGCTCTATTTGAGTGTACGCTTGTAAAGACTGAATGTTGTGGGAATATTTGTGCTGCCATGGCTAGTTTGGAGGCATGCTGTGTTTATTTGTTTTCTCAAGCTCTGGCAGCATTAGTGGATTCCCTCCTCTGTCTCTAACAAACCCTTGAGCAGGCGCAAATACACACACAGATACAGGATTACCCTCCCTCAGACAAAGACTGTTACTGTAGCCTGCACTCAACAGATAAAACCAGGACAATACCTCTAATAGGTCCCAGAAAGACAGCATATCCAACGTTTCAAACAAATGTATTTGTTTTCATGAAGGATACAAAGTAGATGAGCAGTGTCAGGCTGGGTTATGGTATTGTCGGATGTGAAAGGCATTGTAAATGTGGAATCGAATGATAATTCTCATATTCAAACCATTCAATGGCCCTGAACATCTGAGATCACTGGGACTCTTTTAATTGGATGACTGGGGAAAATCACCATCTTTCCACCGTTTCTTCAGCAGATACAGCCGTCCCTAGAAGGTTTCTGTTTTTTTTAGAGAGTTTCCTAAAGTTTATTTGTCTCAGTGTCTTGCGCAGGGAGGAGGGCTCCTATTGTCCTAGCATTCTAGTGAAATTCTCTTTAGATTAAGGATTGAACACATCAGTGGGACGCTGCTGTCCTGTATATAATAACAAACACCCAGTTCAGAAAGCTGGGATATGTTTATACATCATCTTTGCCCGCGAATGACTCTGAAGCTCACTAAGTATAGCTCTCCTATACGGTTCAATCTCACTAAATCTCACTTTTATTCTTTTAAGTCTTTTAAAAATAAAAAGATGATCAATTGCATAAAGAATATGAAGTCTATTTTATATGACCATATATGAAGATTTTTTGCATTGTGACAATATTTTCGTGGCAACAGAGGACAAATTCTCCCAAATTTTTATTACAGTAATGTGAAGAAAGAAAAATCTCTCTCATTACGGTAATGTGTAGAACTATTATATATTATTTAAATTGTACATGTTTATACAAAATTCTAGTATTTGTTGTACTCCTTTGAAGGTGCACTCAGTAATTTTTTCCTAAAAGTTTAACTCCTGAAGGCATGAATTGTAATTTTGCAATATATGTAGGAAATCATGAACACTCACATTAAAATGAAGACTCCAGTCAGAGCAGTAGCCTTATAAAAGCTGTTTTATTCTTCATGGAGAGGGTCCGCACATGGGGGCGGCCATGTTAGAATGACCAGCTGAATACCACTCACTTAATCTCAGTAACCGTCCTGTTATTTGACACTTTCACTCATTGATTAAAGTAATCATGACTGACTGTGAATACTACATTTCTACAATGGCATCTGATGCTGCATCCAAGCCGCTAGGTGTCAGTGTAAGTCCAAGATGACACAAAGAAAAAAGTTACAGAGTGCACCTTTGATTTATACTGATTTAAATAAAAATAAAAACCATGATATTACAGTAAATATTTACTGTATAGAAAATATGGGCCCAGTTGACATTAAATTTGTCAAAATGCAGAAAATTTTAATTATAAAAAATAAGCTTCATTTTAATCATGGAAAATATTATCTATCTATCTATCTATCTATCTATCTATCTATCTATCTATATATATATTAGTATAGTATATACTGTATATCTCCATCCAATTTGGGGGTGACCTGGATATGTTCATGACAGATTTTGTGAGATTCACCCATATGAATATAGTTAAAAAATATTAAGTCTAAGTATCAGCAGTTACATTTCTCTTATATTAAAGGACTGATATCTTACTGATGTCTGAATTGATACATGTGTAGGCTATGTGCATGTTTATGTTTTAGTAGAGAAAAGAGGTCGGTTTTGTTGACCCAGATAAATGACAACCAGCTCACTTTCTCTCCTCCTCTTTTCTGCATCTGACCCCATCTCCAAAGGAGTCCCCGCTCTTCTTACTTCTCGCTTTTTACCTTTGGACCACTTCAAGTAGCGCAAAACAGCAGAGAAATGACTTCATAAGCATCTACACTGAAGCTCAGATGTGTTTTCTATATCTTGGGGGATTTTTAGAGACAGCTTGTTATCGAAATGATGCATGTGCATGTTGTCAATGTACATTCCTCTAAACATTGATTAAGTGGTGGACTGTTTGTACATCCTGCCCCCTGGAGGTAGAAGACGCAGTTGCCTTGTGCTCCATCATTCCCAGACTTAGATATTTACAAAGCCAGGGAGGCTCAAATTGTTCCAAGCATATAAATAATGCATATTGATTAATTAGTCTGTTAGTCTGCTCCTGAAACATTTGATGATTAAAGCCTCTAGGTGATTGTTTAGTCTAAATCTTGTGGTTCCTTTGGGAACAAGTGGCAGGTCATCCCTTTCCAGCACCCCCTCAGTGTTTAACATAGTCTTCGCACAGTCTTTGATGTTTGACCTCTGTGGAAGGCAGCACTCCACTGTTAATACTGAAAGTGATTTTCCTGATCTATAGGATGACAGCAAGTGTCCATCAAAGCTAAGATGTCCTAACCCACGGCTCCCAAAAAGATCCATGACATGATGGAGCAGACATTAGGCAACACATCTGAGGAGTGAGACAATACAGTGACACTTAATCACCATCATAGATTATTTAAAATTCACTCTGCATGCTGTCCCTCAGTTTGATCTAACATTATTCTGTTTTATCACACTCTGTAGCTTGGTTAAGCAGAAAAATGTTATGCTTGTTTGACCCATATTATATTCGTATGGTTTGGTACGACTCATCAACAGAGATATCTTAGCTCCTCGCATTGTGCTTGACACATCTGATGTCAGAAACCAGGAACTATGAGATGATCATCATCATCCTCACCAATATTCCAGATTTAGAGCCTAAACCTTAAAGGGATGTTGTTCCAAACCCGTATGACTTTCTTTCATTAAACACAAGAAGAACAGTTTTGAACTTGAAAGGTAAAGTTTGTCCAGACAGACTTAGCACTTAAAGCACTTAAAGCAGATTAAACGCCTTGTGTGGGTTTGTTTACATTAAAAAAATTTGACAATTGGAGTTTGAATAGTCTTGGCCCATATGAACATTCATCAATGTAAATTTATGGGCTTCCAACATCCGTTATGCGAAAACCCTAAGTCTGATCAGATAGAAAAGTACCTGAGTCAGAACAGTCTGAAGGCCTGTACCAAGTATAGTGGCTGTAGCTTTAAAGCTCTTGGAGGAGTTACAAAGTCTGGGCGATATACACATTATTCAAGATATAATCGTGATAATTTTGCTGATGATATAAATTCAATGAATATCACAATGATTTTAATATGCTTTTTATTTGGCCATAAAGTTTCATAAAGAGCGTCCGTAGACTAATTTCACGATCCGTCAGGGCTTCACAATTAATCAAAATAACATCAAAATGGTGATATGGTCATATGTGATTATTAAACTACAAAAGGCTGTGATTAAAGACAGATAAACATGGTCTGTGTGCACTTCAGAATAAACGGGTGACGCGCTGTTCTGTGCATGCGATGGGGTTAATGGGCTCGTGTTTTAGTGCTTTTAGAGCAGTTCACGTGCATTGTGAAAGAAAAGTACTGCAGATTTAAGCATTTGTGCAATTCCAAACATTAGTAATCGCTACAAGTTATACAAATCTACAAAGGCAGCACAGTATAACAGAAGAGGAGGAGGTGACAGCATTTCACCAGATGCGAAACATGGACCACAAAGCAGAAGTTGTCATAGTTGGGTATGGCGGCGATCGGGAAGAACAGTAATAACCACTGCCACTACAGTGTTCCTATTGCACAAATTCTAAAAGAAACGTAATGATTTGTGTTTCCATGAATTTCCAAAAGAAATTCACCACTTTTTCACATCCTGCATCACCCCCATCAGGTTTTAGTTTCACCAAGTACAACTCACAGATTTGTTAACTGTGCCCTCTTTTTTGCATTTTTGCAATTTATGGTGACAGATTTTTAGATAGTTCCTTTTATACATAAATATGTGCCTGCTGATTTAACGCACAACCTCTCAACAATTATTTATTTTTATCGACTTACCTTCGTATTTGTGCAGATAACCCTCGAAAAACAACTTGTATCCTTTTTTTTTTTTTTTTTTGTTTAAACTTAACCATTGATGGTCGATGCGGTCAACGTCTCCAAACATAAATGCATGCAAAACTTTTATGGACTGTGAAAACACACACCTCGACAGCCGCCATACTGTTGACCACCTCTGCTTTGTGAAAGCGGAAGTGTGAAAAGTGACCATTGTAAACTACACAAGCACTTTCAATGTCAAAATAAAAGCTCCAGGTGAAGGTGAAGTAAATAGGACAGAAATATATTACTTTTATCTAAAACAAATCTAATCAAAATAATACTGACAATTCAGTTATATTATATAATTATATTATAATAATTAATTTCAACTTCAATTCATCTCGATTTCAATTCAACTTCATTGGGTCTAACAGTAAGAATTTAGCATTATGCAATATTCAACTGGGTTCCAAATAATAAGTGGAGTAGTTTTTGCACTATGTTCATTCACAAAACATTGTTTTGTAAAAAAAATATCTGATAGGTAAATAATGTGTTTTATTAAGCTACTATGTATCATTGTATTTTAATATAAATATGAAAGTGCATATAAATTAAAATGATTAAATCTCATTCTCCCTTGAGTTCATTTAGTGAAAAACTGTGAGAAACATGCCGTCATTATTTTTTAAAAAGGGCCTTTAAAATGTTGAATCTACCTGGCTAAAATGGCTGTTTGGATGAAATGGGGGTTCCTCTGATTAAAAAAAAAAACAAAAAAGTTTGAGTGATTCACCATTTCAGAACAAATACATAATTATCGAGATATATATCGAATGTCGTCAATAGGCTGAAAAATATTGAGATATAATTTTTGTAGCCATATCGCCAAGCCCTAGTTACATTTGATAATTTTGGTCTTGGTATAGGGATTTTGGAAAACCCCTAAACCATGTCTGTAGCATAAGTTTGTTGGCTTTGTCAACCCAACATAATAATGTTGATGTTGATCTTTCCCATATAATGACAGTAAATAGTGTCTGAGGCTTACATTCTGCCCAGCATCTTTTCCATGTTCCATGGAAGAAGGAAAGTCATATGGGTTTGGAAAAACATAAGGGTTAGAAACTTATGACAGTTTTCACTTTTGACTGAACTATCCATTTAAGTAACGGCAGTAATTGTTAATTTATCTAAATCTGTAACCACCAATTCTAGATTAGCATGCCCTACATAGCTTTCAGGATGGACTGAAATAAAACAGACTACAGTGAGCTGAACTGCCATGCTATGGAATCAATCAGCCATTTGTGTGCTTAAAGCAGATTTACTGACATCAATCTGGATTTATTTTGTTTGATTATTCTCAATCTGTTCAACAAAGGATTTAGCAGGACTTCAATTATACCATAAAAGAATAATAAAGACCTTTGACCCTGACTTCATTTCATAGTCAGTCTCATTTAATGCATAATATCCAAGCAGAAGGCCATATGTGATATGTCCCTGTAGTCAATGTCAAGACATCAAAACAATCTCAATTCTGCCATCTATTGGTCAACCTACTGACTTTAGTTTGAAGATTAAACAAAATTGCTCAGTTAGAATTTAGTTTATTTTTTTTTTAAAATAAATGGCTATTTGTCCATAATCAACCATATGACCATCCATTACTCAGAACATTTTTATTTTACAGCAAGGAAAAAAAGGGAACAGAATGTTTGATATTTGACAATATGGTGGCAAATCTATCATTTCTCATTCACCATCGTGCCTGGAGCTTTATGTTTCTGTTTGCTACAGTAATCCCTGAGCTTGTCTACAAATGCAAATACTTAGTTATTTTATAACCCATCCTGTTGTACTGTACATACTTTATTTTACACAAAATGACAAGACATTCAGTTGACACAGAAACATTCAACATAAATAAATGACTAGAACTCTGACACTCCTTATGATTGTATAAATACATTTCAGACATACATCAAGTCTAGTCTAAAGGCCTGATCTAGGTCTTCAAGCCAGTATTTATTATGGGGACATAATCTGCTTGTAAGTGTGCAGTCATTAGTGAAGACCACAGTACCTCAGAGGCACATATGGTTCAGTACATTAATGCCTCAAAGTGTAAAAACTTCCAGTGGCTTAAAAAAAGCACACAGTTAAAGCACTTCTTTCAGATAAAAAAGTATCCTGGCATTTTTTCCTGCGTTATACTGAAAATGCTGAATACATATCAGGTCTTTTGTCATGGACTGGTTTGGGGTATTTTAATGTTACCAAAAGAAACAACTGGAGCCTTTCTACTCTGTTCCCTTTTTCCCCAATTCTTCCTTCAAGGTTGCATGCGGATGGCTCCATCCAAGCGAATCACCTCGCCGTTGATCATTGGGTTTTCTGCTATTGCAATCACAAGGTGTGCAAACTCAGCTGGATCTCCCAAACGTGAAGGGAAGGGCACTTGCCGGGCCAGGAAGTTTCGCACTTTCTCAGGTAATCCTGCTAGCAGCGGTGTGGAGAACAGACCTGTAGTGAAAGATGGGGACAAAAATAAAGAGACATTGCAAAAGCATGAAAAGGATACAATTAAAGTCAATGTAAAATCCAGTTTATTTCTATAATGTGGCATATTTCAGAGTGAAACAGGAAATTGTCCTATACATTTATACAATGAGGAAAAAACATTGGGCAGGACTTGATTGGATTGTGAAAAGTGGGTGCTACTTACAGGGATAAAGCCAGACCTGAATTTGCATTTGCTAGAACAATGCCTAAATAGCTTTATGGCTATCAGTTAACATTATCTAACAGCTCAATGTAACGTCAGCAGAAAAGGGAAGTTATCTGAGAGGGAGAACCTCAAGTTATTACATTTTGATGGGAATGTTATATTTGGAATATGTGCACTGAAGAAATGTTCAAAAAAGACCAGGAGCAAGCTTTAAGAAAAAGTAAATGGTACATTTTCATTTCAAAAAGGCACAAGAAGAGCATAAAACTGTATTAAATGTATAGGACAATCTGATTGGGAGCTAAAAGGGCAGCCGAAAATGAATAAATATGAGCAATGATGGGAACCAAATATGAATAGTTGAGGTTTCCTGGTTCGTTTTGTTTACACACAAATATCACATCTCAGGATCACTGACCAGGGGCAATGGTGACTACACGTATCCCCATTGGTGCAAGGTCCCGTGCAATGGGGAGAGTCATGCCCACAATCCCACCCTTAGAGGCAGAGTATGCAGCCTGGCCCACCTTAAAACGACAAACAAAAATGTGTCAAAAACACACATAAAAAACAGTAGTGCAATAGTGTTATAAAACTATAAGGACGGCAAAATAATTTATGGCTATATGGTAAACAGGATTTATGGTATACCTGCCCATCAAAAGCAGCAACACTGGCTGTGTTGATGATACAGCCTCTGTGTCCATCTGCATCAGGCTCATTTTTTCCCATCTCTCCTACAGCCAGTCTGATCACATTAAATGTCCCAGCGATGTTCACCTTAAAAAAAAAAAAAAATAATAATATATATATATATATATTAGATTAACTGATTCATTAGTACTTTTGCTGTGAAAATGAAAATGAGGCTGTGAGGGATAGACTTCCGTCTCTTCAATGGCATGCACAATATAAAGCTAACAAAAAGCTCCTAGATCATATCTAATTTTCCAAAACTCATGTTGTCTGGAGTTTTTTTTTGTCTACTCATTTCTTGGAAATATACTTTTTCAATGTTTCATCACTGGAACTATCCAAAAAAACTTAACCAACAGTACAACCCATTGAAGAGACTTAAGCCAATCCCTCACAGCCCCTCAAAAATCAAAAGATGCTGCTGCTCTGAATATGGTATATGTTTAGAAGAAACCAGTAATGAATACAAATATATACATTCACGGAGCAATTTATTAGGTACACCTAATTATTCATGCAATTATCTAATCAGCCAATCGTGTGGCAGCAGTGCTGTAAAGATACTCGCTTGCTCCAGTTGGCTTGTCGGTTTTTGACACGTGCTTGCGGCCTTTAATAGATAACTCAGAAACAAACAAATGTCCATACCTTTCAAATAAATTTGGATATGTCAATCCATTTACTGTCAATTTTTTTTTTTTTTTTTTTACAAACATTTATTCATTAAGTACACATCTGTATCTGCACTTGCAACAAAATTACCTATCCATGACTTTTGGTCACGTTAACAGTCAAGGTCAAAAAAGTTTGTTTGACCTTGCTTGTGTCTCCTAAACCCCTTCTTTGCTTCCTTATGTTTCGACCCTGGCATGATTGTTGGTGCCAGGCGGGCTGGTTTGAGTATTTCTATAACTGCTGATCTCCTGAGATTTTCACACACAACAGTCTCTAGAGTTTACTTAGAATGGTGCCAAAAACAAAAAATATCCAGTATGTGGCAGTTCTGCAGACGGAAATGCCTTGTTGATGATAGAGGTCAATGGAGAATGGTCAGACTGGTTTGAGCTGACAGAAAGGCTACAGTAAATCAGATAACCACTCTGTACCGTTGTAGTGAGCAGAATAGCATCTCAGAATGCACAACACGTCGAACCTTGAGGTGGATGGGCTACAACAACAGAAGACCACATCTGGTTCCACTTCTGTCAGCCAAGAACAGAAAGCTGAGGCTGCAGTGGGCACAGGCTCACCAAAACTGGACAGTTGAAGACTGGAAAAACATAGCTTGGTCTGATGAATCTCGATTTCTGCTGAGGCACACAGATGGTAGGGTCAGAATTTGGCGCCAACAGCATGAATCCATGGACCCTGCCTTGTGTCAACAGTCCAGGCTGGTGTTGTAACGGTCTGGGGAATGTTTTCTTGACACACTTTGGGCCGGTTAATAAGAATCAATCAATCAATCAATCAATCATCGCTTAAATGCCACAGCCTATTTGAGAATTGTTGCGGACCATGTGCATCCCTTCATGGCCACAATTTACCCACCTCCTAATGGCAAGCATGATAATGCACCATGTCACAAATTAAAAGTGGTCTCAAACTGGTATCATGAATCTGACAATGAGTTCAGTGTTCTTCAATGGCCGTCCCAGTCACCGGATATGAATCCAATAAAACACCTTTGGGATGTGGTAGAACAGGAGATTCACAGCATGAATGTGCAGCTGACAAATCTGCAGAAATTGCGTGATGCAATCATGTCAACATGGACCAGAATCTAAAAGGAATGTTTCCAACATCTTCTGGAATAAATGCCACGAAGAATTGAGGCTGTTTTGAGAGCAAAGGGAGGCCCTACCCAGTATTATTATAGTGTTCCTAAAAAAAGTTCTCAGTGACTCTATATAGTTCAATAATTACCACACAACAATATATACAGTGCTGTGAAAGTATTTGCCCCTTCCTGATTTCTTCTACTTTTGTATATTTCTCATACCAAATTGTTTTAGATCTTCAAACGAGATATAAAACAAAGGCAACCTGAGTAAACACAAAATACAGTTTTCAAATATATATATATATATATATATATATATATATATATATATATATATATATATATTATTACTGAAGAAAAAAAGTTATCCAACACCTACACCAATCAGCCACAACATTAAAACCACCTGCCTAATATCATGTAGGTCCCCCTTGTTCCACCAAAACAGCTCTGACCCGTTGAGGCATGGACTCCACAAGACCTCTGAAGTTGTCCTGTGGTATCTGGCACCAAGACATTAGCAGCAGATCCTTCAAGTCCTGTAAGTTGCGAGGTGGGGCCTCCATGGATCGGACTTGTTGGTCCAGCACATCCCATAGATGCTCAATTGAATTGAGATCTGGGGAATTTGGAGGCCAAGTCAACACCTTGAACTCTTTATCATGTTCCTTAAACCATTCCTGAACAATTTTTGCAGTGTTTCAGGGCACATTATCCTGCTGAAAGAGGCCACTGCCATCAGGGAAAACCATTGCCATGAAGGGGTGTACATGGTCTGCAACAATCTTTAGGTAGGTGGTACATGTCAAAGTAACATCCACACGAATGACAGGACCCAAGGTTTCCCAGCAGAACATTGCCCAGAGCATCACACTGCCTCCGCTGGCCTGCCTTCTTCCCATGGTGCATGCTGCTGCCATCTCTTCCCCAGGTAAACGACGCACACGCACCCGGCTGTACACATGATCAAAAAGAAAACATGATTCATCAGACCAGGCCACCTTCTTCCATTGCTCCATGGTCCAGTTCTGATGCTCACGTGCACATTGTAGTCGCTTTTGGCGGTGGACAGGGGTCAGCATGGGCACTCTGACTGGTCTGCGGCTACACAGCCCCATACGCAGCAAGCTGTGGTGCACAGTGTGTTCCGACAACTTTCTATTATGGCAAGCATTTTTTTTTCTCCCCTTTTCTTCCCAATTTGGAATGCCCAATTCCTAATGTGCTCTAAGTCCTCATGGTGACTTAATGACTCACCTCAATCTGGGTGGTGGAGTACGAATCTCAGTTGCCTTCACGTCTGAGACGTCAATCCACGCATCTTATCACGTGGCTTGTTGTGTGCGTTACCACGGAGACGTAGCGCATGAGGCCCACGCTATTCTCCGTGGCATCCACGCCCAACTCACCACGCACCCACCGAGCACGAGAACCACACATTATAGCGATCACGAGGAGGTTACCCCATGTGACTCCACCCTCCCTTGCAACCGGGCCAATTTGGTTGATTAGGAGACCTAGCTGAAGTCACTCAGCGTGTCCTGGATTCGAACTCACGACTCCAGGAGTGGTAGTCAGCGTCAATGCTCGCTGAGATACCCAGGCCCCTATCATGGCCAGCATTACGTTTTTCAGCAATTTGAGCTACAGTAGCTCTTCTGTGGGATCGGATCAGATGGGCTAGCCTTTGCTCCCCACACACATCAATGAGCCTTGGCCACCCAAGACCCTGTCGCCAGTTCACCAGTTGTCCTTCCTTGGAACACTTTTGGTAGGTATTAACCACTGCATAACGGGAACACCCCACAAGATCTGCCATTTTGGAGATGCACTGACCCAGTCGTCTAGCCATCACAATTTGGCCCTCAAAGTCGTTCAGATCCTTATGCTTGCCCATTGTTCCTGCTTCCAACACATGAAATTCAAGTACTGACTGTTCACTTGCTACCTAATATATCCCACCCCTTGACAGATGCCATTGTAACGAGATAATAAATGTTATTCACTTCACCTGTCAGTGGTTTTAATGTTGTGGCTGATCACTGTATATCACCATGTGAAAAACTAACTGCCCCCTTAAACTTAATAGCTGGTTTTGCCACTGTTAGCAGCAACAACTGCAACCGAATGCTTCCGGTAACTGGAGATCAGTCTTTCACAATGCTGTGGTGGAATTTTGGCCCACACTTCTTTGCAGAACTGCTTTAGTTCAGCCACACTGGAGGGTTTTCGAGCATGAACTGCCTGTTTAAGTTCCTGCCACAGCATCTCAATCAGGTTCAAGTCAGGACTTTGACTAGGCCACTCCAAAACTTTAATTTCGCTTCATTTGAGCCATTCAGAGGTGGACTTACTCCTATGCTTTGGATCACTGTCTTGCTACATAATCCAGTTGCATGTGAGTTGAAGCTCAAAGACTGATGACCGGACGTTCTCCTTTAGGATTTTCTGGTAGAGAGCAGAATTCAAGTTTCCCTCAATTATTGCAAGTCTTTCTCGCCCTGAAGCAGCAAAGCATCCCCACACCATCACACTACCACCACAATGATTGACCACAGGTATGATGTTTTTGTGGAATTCTGTGTTTGATTTATGCCAGGTGTAATGGGATCCCTGTCTTCCAAACAGTTCCACTTTCGACTCATCTGTCCACAGAACATTATCCCAAATGTTTTGAGGATCATCAAGCCTTAATGTTCTTCTGGGTTAGCAGTGGTTTTTGCCTCACCACTCTTCCATGGATGCCATTTTAGGCCAGTGTCTTTCTGATTGTGGAGTCATGAACAGTAGGGCTGTCAATTGGGCAGAGAAACTCAATTTTTACCAGATGATTTTTTTTTTTTTAATTGATGTTATTTCCTTAGTTCACAAGAGGACGCATTGAATACATATAACCATACAGCACAGTGTTATACTATTGCAAAGAACATTCCTGGCTGTAAAAAAAATAAATAAACTAAAGTGCATAAAATAAAATAAAAAGTTTTAGTCAGTTCATATTCTCAAATTTTAAGTCAAAAGTAAAACAAGGGAGGAAACACTTCAATACGAAGTTCTGTGTTAACATGGGGTGACACTTGCAATGGTGTCACATTATATACTACCACAAACTCAAACTTCATAATAACAGCGATATACCACAGTGTTTTTCATTAATAACAACTGTACGTAGGGTAGAATTATTCCCAAATAGCAGTGGTATTCCACCGAACTCGGTGGTAAAGCAGCTCATAATCCCTGGTCAGGGGCTGTTCAAACAGACGGAACACAACAGAAAGGAACAGAACACGAGGATCTCGAAACACACATTTCCAACTTGAACTCCTTTACAGACAAACCCACTGCTTAATCTGAGAAATGCTGATAAGAGAGCAAGGCACAATGGCCAAAGACCTCCACCTACTGTAATGGGCTGTTCACACCGAAGGCTTTTACAACCATCCAGTTTACAATTTGTTTCTCTTTGTAAACGCACTAGACGAACATCTTTGCTTCGCTTTGTTTTCGTTTATTCAGGGTCTCGTGCAGCACTGTTTTTTTAGATGCCGTGTCAAGTTAAAAAGAACTTTAAAACGTGTCTCGAGACACCTGGTTTCTGTTAAACTGTATTTTGCAGTTCATCTAGCCTTTTTTAGCGCAAGAATGCGATTGGTCTGAAATCATCGCCAGTGCTTGGCACACATCCAAAATTCAAATGTTTTGGTGTATTTTTCAACATTCTAAGAAAATATTACATTTTAATTCGTCAGCTCTAATGAACAGTGACCTTTATTGATGTGAGAGAGGCCTGCAGTTCCTTGGATGTTATCATTGGCTTTTTTGTGATTCCTGAATGAGTCGTCGCTGTGCTATTGGAGGAATTTTGGAAGGTCGGCCACTTCTGGGAAGGTTCACTACTGTGCCAAGTTTTCTCCATTTGGAGATAATGGCTCTCACTGTGCTTCCTTGGAGTCCCAGAGAAATAGCTTTGTAACCCTTCCCAGACTGATGTATTTCAATCACCTTTTACCTCATTATTTCTGGAATTTCTTTCAACCTTGGCATAGTGTGCTACTGGTTGAGACCTTTTAGCCAACTTAATGCTGCTGCAAAAGTTCCACTTTGGTGTTGTTTTGATTGAACAGGGCTGGCAGTAATCAGGCCTGGGTGTGTCTAGTCCAGCTGAAACTCATTCAATACTAAATTAATAGATTGAGGGATTTAGTAACAAAGGGGGGCAAATACTTTTTCATACAGGTCCAGTTGGTATTGGATAACGTTTTTTGCTTCAATGATAACATTATCATTTAAAAACTGTGTTGTGTGTCTACTCAGATTGCCTTTGTTTTATGTTAGATTTTGTTTGAATATTTGAAACTATTTAGTATGAGATATACTCAGTAATTTTTCACAACACTGTATTTAGAATGGTCTAGAACTATCATGAGCTGTAGAGATCAGCAGCATTAGGGATGAGCTGCAGTTAATGCAGTGAGACTTACGGTAATAACACGTGTGAAGTCTTCCAGGCTGTGGGGAAGGTCTTTTTTTAAGTTGTATGTTTTCACAGCCACTGCAATTCCTGCACAGTTCACAGTCAAGTCTAGCTTGCCATACTTCTCTTTGGCCAAATCCACAGCCGATCTCACATCTGACTCCGATGTGACCTGAATTTTAAAACAAAAGCCAAATATGTATTGTCATTGCAAATCTTTATCCAATCTCCCAAAATATACAATTTTTGCACACTTTTGTCACTGTCTAACAGAGCAAGATGTGTGTGCTGACCAATCACAAACTCTTAAGAGTCATAATGAAAGCAGTTAAGAAAAGTGAAATACAATAAGTGTCATTCACATCAGCAGGAGCGAATGCACAGCGGTCTCCAAAAGCAGCAGCCAGCTTGTGTCCATCAGAACTGGGCAGGTCTAGGATCACAGCACTGGCCCCCTGGCTGATGAGCCTCTCTACAGTAGCTCTCCCCAAACCAGAAGCCCCGCCAGTCACCAGACCTACCATACCCTGTCACATAGGGTCAAAGAGGTGGATGAAGAGATAAGCATAACATATTAAAAGCTTGTATAAAGCAGTAGCTTCAGTGTAAAGTCAAAATGCATGGAGTAACAATGGATGTACACAGCCTGGGGATGTTTGAATATACAACAAACACAATACAATCATGGTTCAACTGTAATATGCTACATAGTAGGAAAACTGTAATGAATGACCCGAGTTTGAGGCCTGGCTGACATGACTTAACAACAAAGAGCGAAGCTGATAGTGGCCATTGTTTCTGATGTTTATTTGTTAATTAAACTTATGACTCCACCGAAGTTTATATAACAGCACTGTTGCTAAAACCTCAAAATATGATAATAAAATGCTGAATAAACTATACAAAGACTGAAAAGGTAAAGCGCGCGAAAAAAGTAACGTTTAAAAATGTACCTAAAGCATGGAATGCTTTACAGTTACAATACATTTCCTTGACTTCATTCAATTCTTCTCTCACCTTGACGCTTCTGATGTTCGCCATATTCACAAGCAGTTTGGGAACCAGTAGCGACGTCATATCGCGACGTAAGAACGCACCAGTCCAATCAGAAATAGAGAACACAACGCCCTTTCAGGCGATTGGCTATAGTTGATTTGATTGACAACTTTACAGGAGGTCCTGCGCCAGTAATTACACTTGTGAGACTGTTTCATAGACCTTTGCTAGTACGTTATATTTAGACACCTTGACCATTCACAAACATTGTTAAAATTTTAATACGCAATATGTGCCAAATGTATTTAATAAAGCACATTTTGTTGCCCATGTAACCTCCTGAATTACCTCTTGACAAAAGATTTTAAGAAAATATTTAGTTTGTTTCAAATATATTTCATCATAGACTTCTTACTACAAACTAAATGAATTTAAACTTAAAGGGTTAGTTTACCCCAAAATGAAAATTCGCTCACTATTTACTCACTTTCATGCCATCCCAGATGTGTATGTCTTTCTTTCTTCTGCTGAACACAAACTAAGATTTTTAGAAGAATATCTCAGCTCTGTAGGTCCTCACAATGCAAGTGAATGGTGGCCAGGCCTTTCAAGCTGCAAAACTAACATAAAGACAGCATAAAAGTATCCATATGACTCCAGTGGTTTAATCCATGTCTTCTGAAGCAATGCACATTTAGTCATTTAGTAGATGCTTTTATCCAAAGCGATGTAATCACTTTTGGGTGAGAAACAGATCAATATTTAAATCCTTTTTTTTACTATAAATCTCCACTTTCACAAGTGAAAATGAAGATTTATAGTTAAAAAGGACTTAAATTTTGATCTGTTTCTCACCCACACTTATATCACTTCAAAAGACATGGATTAAACCACTGCAGTCATATGGATTACTTTTATGCTCCCTTTATGTGATTTTTTAGCTTGAAAGGCCTGGCCACAATTCATTTGCACTCTATGGACCTACAGAGCTGAGATATTATTCTAAAAATCTTCATTTGTGTTCAGCAGAAGAAAGTCATACACATCTGGGATGGCATGAGGGTGAGTAAATAATGAGATAATTCACTTCGGGTGAACTATCCCTTTAAACTGATGATTACCACTGATAAAATGGCTTAAAGGACAAGATGGGAAAGACATATTGCAAAACAAAATCTACATAGTCTTTTCAATTTACTTTAATCATTAACAGCAAAGTGCTATACAATTACCAGTAAACATTTTAAACATTAGCATAGTCATAAACACACAAGATACACAAATGTATCATCTAACCATTAAAGGGGTCATGACATGCCTTTTTTATTATTGAAATGTTCCTTGAGATTCACTTATAATAATAATAATAATAGTTTTGCACAAAAAAAAAAAAAAAAAACAGTCATTTATTTGTAAAACATGATCATTTACCACCCTCATTCTGACCCTCTGTCAGAAACGCTGTTTTGGTGCTGCCTCTCCTTTAAGACATGACAGTAAACACTAACTCTAATGATTGGCCCTCTGCTCTTGACTGACCTGTTTTAAGGCGCATTCAAGATGAGAAAAATCTGCAGAGTACCGATCACCAGTGATCACCGTGAGGTGCATGCCGGTTAGAAATGTGTACGAGTGTGGTCCGACTTGCTCTGATGTCATGCTGGCGTATGCCAAAAAACTGTTGCGACGGCAGTCGGGCTAGTTGCTCTCTCCCGACTGCGCTGAATAAAGGCATGATGGGAAACCAACTTGCTGACAACACAGCTTAATGCTCATTGGTTTAAACAACCATGATGTTTTGTTCTCTTTTAAAAAAAATTTTTTTATTTTTTAATCTCTAATATCATGTTTTAGGTATATAAATAATATGTGAATATTCCCAACACTCTTCACAGTGTGATCTCTATATGGGATATGTGATTGTTATCATATCTCCGTTATCTCAAATACATGTCTTTATTAAACAAAAAATGGATGAAAAGACACGTCTTATGGGGGAAATTAAATAGTATGTACATTGAGTGTCTTTTTCATATTTATTTTTATTTTAAAGAAACAGAATTTAAAATGTATCCACTTTATCAGTAACAGCTTGTGCGGTAATCACTAAGTTGCAACCCGCCAATAAAACAGAAGCAGCAACAGCGTATTAATGTGAATCCTGCGATATCTGCCTTTGATCCCAAAGGTGTCTGATCCACAACGAGAAGTGAGAACTGTCCGACTTGACAGCTCTTATTTCACTCCTCCCCTGACTGCAGCCGCCTACTCTCGTCAACTTTCAAGGTGAGGCGTGTGGCATCACGAACAAGCCTTTATTCTTGCCATCTCACTGCTCAATGCTACTGGGCGAGAACGAGTACTTTTCGACAAATGCACTTTTTGCAGTGAGGAGGAAGTTTTGAGTTCTAAAACTTACAATATGTTCGTATAATTGACCTCTTATAGAGACCTCTCAAAAGCTCAAGGAAAATGTATTTACTCATGTTATGACTCCTTTAATATATATATCTCTTAACAACCTTGTAATGGTATTGTCTGAAGTCTACAGTGGGTACAGGGAAGTCTGGAATTCTGATTAGTGACCACTAATCATTTACATCTCTGTAACCATTTGAAGGCTGCAGGAATTACATTAAGAACTTGAGTTATGAACATCTCAATCTGAATCTTTAGATTTGGAAAGCAAGTCCTTGTGGACATAGGCAGTAAGATGAAAAGTTATCTCTAGTAAATTTACACGCTTAGAAACCCCACTCAATACAAAGACTAATGCACAAATCCAGCTGTCAATCCTTTCTCAGTCATATCTCTGAAGGTATATCACCACTGTATCTGATGTGAAGGAGCAGCTGTGAGAAAGACAGTAGGCTGTATAGTTATCTCCCAGATCTGGTGTGATCCCAAACTATACAAACTACTACCTCATTTCACAGCTCCCAATGTAGCAGTCCTCTGTTTGGCATTCTAAGAGAGGAGATAAGAGGCAGAAAAACATGTCAGTGCTATCAATAAATTGTTTATTTTGCGCCGTTTTTACTCTAAATTTAACGAGCCAATTGCTAATTTATTTTCATAAATCCCACGGAGAGAAATAGCTGTCGTTATGTCTTAACCCAGCTTTAACCTTGCTCAAACAACCACTCTGCAGAGTGTGGGCAGATTTTCATGTTTTCATATATGAGTCATGATACCATGAACAAAGAAGAGATTACGCAAAGTGTCTGTCAGAATCTGGTGTTGCTGCTCTGCAGTACGTGATGAGTTTAATGCAATGCTACTGTAAAATTAATTATTTATTCATTGGACAATAATGAAGAAGAATGAGTGCAATGGTAAAAGTTCATGAACATATGGACTGCTTATTAAATAATTACAATAATATAGCAATACAACATGCATTACAATTTGATGAAAACCTTGGTTAAGTCCATTATGCAGTGCTGCGTTTGTGATGGTGATGCATTAGGATGCACTTTTGAGTAAAAAATAAATGACTAATCTACCTATGTTTGGGTTTAATCCCATATTCACTTTACACAATACCATTTATACACAAACATACATACTGTCTCTGTAGTGGTCTCTCGGGTTACTGTGAACAGCAGAGTGAGACTCAAACAGCCCTGCATGAAAATAATTCTCGTGCACTGAATACCAGAGGTAATGACTGTTCACATGTGCTCTCTATTACTGTGGCAATAACAGGGGCATAGAAGTATAGCATTATAACGGAGTACTCGTCTCCGGAATCAACAGCTGGCTGTATGCAGGCAAAGACATAATGCAGTGTCAATCTGGTATGTTCGAAACACAAGACGTGTTTAAATTGAACTGTATACTGTCTGGCCGCAAGATTAATTCATCATGGCAAGCAGAGGGCGATTATCAGGTCTGTTTTCTCATGACATTCCAGTTTTACAAATCAGATCGACACCCTAACTTAGATTGACTTAACTAAAATAAGAATTGTTTGTCAGTATTTGAAAGAGTATAAAATACACTTGCATGCAGAATCTACTTTCAGGTTTTCTCCTGATATTATGATCATATACGAAAAATGGCGGTTGCCTCACTAATGCACCCAGTATGAACAGCAATAAATAGCATGCCAAAATAAGCCTACGCACCAGATTAAACTGAAAATGTTCTGTGCAAATGCTAGACAGAATAAAAAGTAACGGTCTTACTCATAGCGACTTTGCGGCAATGTCAGTTCAAGGAAAGAACATGGTTTTTCGCTCACCTGAGACCGCGACTCTCCATAATACCGCCATCTTACATCACCAGCAAGAATCCAGATACATATGCTGCAGGCACACAGATCTACCCCTGGGTTGACCTGCCCCTTGAGTGATCCGATCTTTCTTCCATTCCGTTGGTAATTAGTTGAGTGGTGTGTTACTGCAAAGTATGTTTACAACTAGCAACTAATAACTTTGCAATCAGATTACACCCAATACTGGTCAGGGGACCCAAAAGTTTATGAATGTATGCAGTTTGTAGAGGTAGACCAATATATATCGTGTTATAGATAAATCAGTGCCAATAGTTGCTTCTTGGAAATATCAGTTATCGGCAAAAACTCTATGCAGATATTTTTTATTCACCGCCGTTCCTGGCACTGGATTCTACAGTATAAAAGGGGCCTCAAGAAGTGAAATAAAAACAATCACCTACAGCTTGTGGGGATTTGCTGACTCTAAATCTGTCAACATTGACGATATTCATCCATATTTTTATCCACACTTCAATGCATATTTTGATTAGATAAATAAGTGTTCTAAATTGAAGCGAAGGCATGCAAAGAAAAATGTGACATGGAAATGTGCCCATCAGCACATCGTGTCTCCAACTTCACATCTTGTGAATAATAATAAACCTTATTCCTTATTTAACCTTATTTGGTAAAACTTAATCTGGTTAATATATAGGCTATAAAACACAATATTTGGTTATTTAATATAGAGCATTGTAACGGGGCTAAGTCTCTATCATTCCAAAATAAGAGTCCCTGGTTTTTTGGGGGGATTATTTATTTATTTATTGTTAAAAGTCCATTATTCACCATATATGAATTTTTTCTGGTTATTATTGGGATTTTGGTTAAACTGCATCTGAATTGTATTCCTTTTGGACTCTTATTATCTGTACATGTCCCTGTCAGAAAAAGACTAATTTTTTATTACATTCTATGAATCGATTTTAATCCTTTCGGACAATTAATCAGTTATTGGAATCAGCAAAATCCTCTATTGGTCGGCCTCTAGCTGTGTACCAAGTGCAATGATTCTAGTGTGACAACAAAAGCCTTTGAGTTAAATGATTTTGTATGAAGATGTGTGACAATGTATAATGATGGAGCTAATACATTGTTTATATTACACCTTTCTTAATAATAATTTTCAAATTTTTAAACGAATCTCCATATATATTTGACAGTTTGCTCAGTCTCATGCTTTTAATGGTTTCTTTATGACTAGTAACACCACAAAGGGTCAAAGTCTACCAAATAAACAAGAAATAAAACCAAAACTCTTTTTACTAAAAGAATAAATTTTATTTCAGCACTGTAAGTCATTTCCCAACCATACAAACATGACTGCCAACTTGGACTCTCTCTCTCTTTCTCTCTCTGAGCCTTTTGGCTTTCTCCCCAATCCAATGTGAAATCAGACCACAACAGCAAGACAAATTAAAAAGAAAAAAAATTCTTTTCAAAACAATCAGGTGCTTTATACTAAAACTGAGAAATTGTTAATAACGATCATAACCATAACAGCAATAATAATAATGAACTTTACCCTTCACTTCACAAGTTGTTTGGAGCTTTTGGAGATCTTGATGCATGCATCAATGCATTTGTGTTGTTGATGAATGAATCAGTTTTCCAAGAACAGACGACAGAATGTGTTGCCTACAAATGGATGGGTCTAGACTTGACAGTCTTGGTGCTATGGGGGGCCACATGCTATAAAGCAATGGTAACAATATATAAAGGGTTCTTCCAGAAAGTGTAGGACATCAGTGGGCTACTGTACACAACACATTGCTGTTATCAGACAAGGATTGAAACCTGGCAACACCAGTAAAGAGAATACATGTGGTCCTGTGGAGTGAAGGGCTACAGAGCCAGGATACAGGGGTAACAGGTTTAAAGCAAGAGTCAGGTCTGAGGTCCCAACACAAAACTACAGGAATGCACAGGTAAAACTCTTTACCAAAATAGCGTTTTTGTATGTGTGCATGGTTACAGTATGTTAACACTTAACCTATCCATGACACTGAAGCTACATTTTTCAAAGGGACAATACATGTGCATGAGTGCTGATGAAGTGTTCTAGGGTTAATCTGTATCAAGAGCTGTGTCCAAGGCTCCACTTGAGGAAAAAAATATCTTCATTGTAGCTATGAAACTGGACGATACAAGATTTAGCCACTGTTCACCAAAAAGATGTAAACAACACATTTTCTTCATTTTAGTATCTGATTATCAACCCTTTAAGTATTCTTATATCTTAATTGCTGAAAACATGTAACTGTATATAATATTTTACAGTATTTTATTTTGGTTGAAAATTAATCCAAAGAAAATTAGTCTGTTTTGTGTAACAAGACTTACTCAGCTTTTGAATTTTAAATAGCCAGATCAATAATTAAAAAAAACCCCTAAAGGGTTATTTTTGTAAGCGGCAATTACATCATAATGGTGAAGTGGTATAAACAATACCATACAAAATAGAGGTGAGGAAAATTGCAATCATTACAGTTAAAAAATATCTAGCTCCGCTAAGCAAATTTTAATACTAAATGTAGCAACGGTCAAAGGAGTAGTAGTTGTAATAACATTAAAAAAGTACGAAAAAACACAATTTCACAACTGATTGAAACTAAAGATGGTAAGGTTAGGTTTCTTTGTTCACTGTTGAAAATGTTACCAACTTTTGTCTAAGATTACTTTACAGACAGATTATTAGACTAATTATAAAAGTTAAATTCTCTCACTGTTAGTATGAAGAGGTACAGAGAGTCGTTGCATGGTTAACAAAGGCAAGAAAAACAGAAGAGTTAAGAAGAGGGAGACGTCGCCATCCGGGCAAACTATGGATATAGAAAAGACAAATGCTTGCACATTTGAACCTTTTGTGATAATGAATGTCTGTGGCCCATGTGAAACAAAAGGGGGGGGTGTATGTTATCAGGTTGGTTTTATCAAGACTTGGGCCAACATCTGGAGCAAAATGGTGCCATTATAAGACAATGGCTAGACCAACCAATCTCCAGTGCATCCCTCTGATATAATTAAAATATCATTCTTGAGTATATATATATATATATATATTTATATATCTGATTTGAGTCTATATTTCACCCTCACACGTCTCCATAAATGATGAAAGTATGAGAGTTTAAGCAGCGATCTAGAACAGAGCAAAGCAAAGAAGCTTTGGAGAGGGTAACTTTGGAACCAAGCGTCTGAAATTGCTAGTTAAGTCTTCAAATAATTATATGAGAAATTAACAACACTCTGGACGATACATAGTTGGAGTATGCAGACGTTTTACTATTATTTTCTCCCTCATACTAACTGACCTGGGCTGTGTTTCCCAAAAGAATTGCAAGCTTAAAATGACCGTTGGCGCCAATGGTCTCTACGATCAACTTAAGCACCAATAGTCTCTATGATTAACTTAAGCTTGCGATGCTTTTGGGATATGCAGCCCTGATCTCTACAGGTATTTCAAAGGTATTGTGAGTGTGAGAGATTATCGATTATCTTTATTTGGTATGTCTGTATATTTCGGTTTATGCTGTTCCATTCTTAAACTACACTTGTACTAAATGTGAATGAGTTACTGATATTTTATGACAACACACTGAAAATAAAAACTAACTGAAACTGCTTTTATCACAGATGGAAACAAAATTTAATGTTTTTAAAAGGATCTATAGTTTTCAGCGGCAACTGAAATTTCAGCGTTGTGTGTACATTAAATGGTACGTCTCTGTATGCACTATAACATGCTGGAGATCCTCTTGAAAACTAGCACTACTGTACTTGACTCATAATAAAATGTGACAACCTAAGGTTGAGTTTTAAAATGCTCTAGCATGCATGACAGTGTACCTTATTAGTTCAAGAATACTACCTGTCATGGTACTGTCAAGATTACTTATTTATTCTTTGTTAAAAGTCTGTCCAGTATATCCAGTAATTCTGATATCTCACTGTCCTTTGGGAAATATCATGAATTTTAAATTCATTATGTGTCACTACTTATCTGTAGTAAACACATTCAAAATGCATGCTTCGGGTCACTGTGAGATTTCTGAAGGCCTTTGAATGCCATTTGTTTGCATGTTGATGGCTAACTGTCTGGACTCCTCAAGAGTGACCATTTGCAGAATATACATACAGACTTCACTATAATGGGTGTCTTTCAAAGTCTTACTTGATATACTTTTAGTGGCCCTAAATATAATATTTATCAACTTCTTATCTTAATAAAATAAGGTGCATCTTATGACTTCATAGAAAGCTGATGTCATTTTGACATTGTCAATTGTACAGATTTTAAACTATGATGATTAAATGAAATAGGCTCTCAAGTGTATAAGTTATTCTTACATTTAAATTTAAATTCTCATTCATTACAACCAATGAATCATCAGTTCAAAACATGTATTTAAATGTTTTTAAAATGGATTTAAAACATTAACACTTAAGTAAAATTATATCCTAGCCATCTGATGTGAAACCGTCAATATAATGGCAAATGGGGCTTTAATCTTTAGATTGTTTCAATTTTATAAAGCCCATTTGCCTAAATAGAAGTGCTCTCTGAAAAAGAAGTGCATGAGTTCATAGGACTGTCACAAAAACAAGACAAGACAGACAGATTATTGTCAAAAACGGTCTGGAGAAGCACAGATGTTTTGTCACAATGTAAAGTGATCCTAAGTTTCGTTCAATAATTACTTTGAATTATTTTGAGTGCTACAAAATTTTAATGATTTTAGCTATGGTGGGAGAATGCACATGCACAAAACACCATCCACATGGTATACGTGCACAAGGCACAGAGGAGATGTGAACGACCAGTGTGTGGGAAAAGCTGAACTGCTAAAAATAAAAACAAAATTAAACGTTTAAAATCGTTGTGAAGCTGAGAGGTGTTTAAGTTTGTCTAAGGACTGTGTGCATTCTCGACCACTGATAAAATCATTCCCCTAACATCATGTACATTTGGGTGTATATACAAACATCTGGGATGTCAAACAGTATCAGGGTTCCATCTGAACACACCGTTTTATATTCTCTCTGACTCTGGCAGAGGCCTCAATGTTTCTTTATCCTGGTACGAGGACAAACCCAGTGTGTTTCATTAGTTTTAAAACAAAGTGCAGATTACTACGCACTCCGTTCTCACATTCAAACGGGTTGGTGCTAATTTGTACGCCATACTGGTAAACAACACGCAAGGTAAAAGCTTACATAGACAGTTTAACTGTCTAGGAATGAAGGTCTTCTGGGCTATCAACCAGCTCATTAGTAGGAAATTAACCAAATTATGGGTATCTTATTCTTATAAACAAGTGCATTATGTTAGAATAAAATCAATTTTCAAGGGCATTTCTTCCTGAGGGGCTTGCATATCGATATAACCTGGGACATAAGGTGCTTTAAAAATTACATTTATAACTATTTCAGTAGCTGTAGGTTTGAGTTGTACTGCTATCTGCTCATCCTAAAGGGGGCGTGGGCTCAAAAGAAGCTGACAAGATTGTCACAAGTCTACGTGTGAGAAAAAGCAACAAAGTGGAGCAAGCTATGCGATGTAGAGTGCAATCTGAACGACTCTCTTGGACTCTTTAATTCCTCCCGTTCATCCTCACTCATACACGCCTCTCAGCACTTCTCTTTAAACTCTTTCTGAGCCTGAACACAATGGCAACTTCTCCACATGCACTTCACCCTACGATAATGGCCAAAAAAGAAGGGACTACCATGTGTGTTAATGCACACTATGACATACAAATACAACCCGTGTTTTCCATCAGTTTCCACTCATCTACTGTATTTAGGGCAGTGTTGTCTTTGAATCCTCCACAATGGTGCACTGCATAAACAGCAACAGTTAAAGTAGTGCATTTCTATGCTGTGTGGCGGAAACTTTAGAGTAAGATGTTGCTGTGCTACTTGACACGATGCAAGTGTTTTAAACAGCTAAATTTTAAAATACGCTTTGGGCAATAAGGGCCTTTTGTAGCCATTTTAGGCAATCATACATATAAGTTCACCACTGACAAAAAGGTCTCAAAATAAAATGACTTGAAAGCTATTAACAATGCTACAACACTGATGGGCCAGTGGAAAGGATGAGGTCCAGAATCTGAAGATTCAGGGCGATGTGAAATCGAAGGTTGTGATTTAAACTTGCTCAGTTTTAAACCAGAACCGGCTATTAAGGTGATATATAGACCGCATTCCTGTCCCTGTCCATGTGTAGCATCATAAATTATATCATGACAACACAAAGTGGCTACTGTGCCCTAAATATTACATTTTGCAAGGAAAAGGCAGTCGAACTTAGATCATTCCCTCTCACTCTCTCATTCTTATTACATTATGGGATGTAATTACTCCTCTTTCTGTAGTGCACCATCTGATGGGCAGTCGTCAAGGCAACAAGTGGCCTCTACCTCCACCCCATCTCCTGACTGGTTGTCTCTGCTGGCTAAGGCACACTGGATTGGCTGGGCCAGTGGTGGCAGGTCAAGGGCTTGACCAGTGACCAGACCTGAAGAGCTGCCATTCAACTGCTGCGACACAGTCACTGTTCCCTCTGTGGGTCCAGCGGGCCGCCCCACTACTTTAGGATCTTCAGTGAGCTTTGGGGGGCTGGTGGAGGGAGGTGATGTGGACAGAGTCTACAAGAAACATTGAGGGATGGGAAAAAAATATCAATCTCTCGTCAATGCCAATGTGTGCAGTGTAGTATGTGAGCTAGGGCTGGGCAATATGTAAAAAATATTTTATTGAAAATCGCCTTAAAATATATCGCAATATCCGATAACATCGTCAACCCACTGCTGAGGGTCACTGAATATTTTCGCTTTATCGATTTTGCTTTAAAACTTACATTTATTTAAAAAAAAAATTTAAAACAAGATATTTCTAAATTCAAATAGCACTTTAAACTAAACGAAAAAAGCAATTAAAATAATGAAGTGATCAAAAAGATCTTATATATCCACCTTCCGAAATCCAAACATTTACCCCCTCCAATGGCCTCATCTGCCATCACGCAAGTATTCGTCTACGACAACAGATGGGAAATTAATAATAATTATAATAATATTTAAAAAAAAAAAAAACATTACCTATAGAAAGTTCAACATATTACAGTTTCATATTAGGTGTAAACCTAATAAATTCCCTTTTGTTCCTAAAATAATGCTGCCAAATATGTGTTCTTATCGAATTTGTGTTTGTATTGCGTTTCGTTAATACAGTTAATGCTGCCTGAAGAAAATAAAATAGAACTCAATTTTAGGTTCAAGGTGAACATGGTCTTGTATTATTATATGATTTAATCACTTTTGTCTTTATTTCATTAATACAAAGATATATTTAAGCAAACCTGCAGAGTTGCGTTCACAAAGCATGTTAAGCGCGAACTACTCCGTTGAAATAAAGCGAACTAAACTTCAAGTACCTCCTGAGATGGTCTTAGGTCATTTGCAACATTCTCATACATGACATATTTCTTGCAAACAGGGAAGAGTGATAACTCTTTACATGCACGTGTTCCACAAGACAGGCTCGCGCTGTACGCCTCTGAACAAACAGCGCATCAGACATGGACATTGACCGCATTTCTTTTCTCTGTTCTTAAATATATAATAAAGCGTGTTTCTTCAAGCACATGTCTTTGTGTTTAACAGCATTTCTTGTCATGTGTTACTTCAAGACGTCTTACAGGTCACACACCACTGTTGCGGATAGATCAGCAAACTTACCCGCTCATGAAATACCTGCATTTGGATGAGGAGCTTGTGAATAAGGAGTTGGATTCAGCCTTGTCGCATCTGGCGGGTGCAAATTTCACACCCTGGGCTACTGTTTAATATATCTGGTGACCAGATCCAAGGTTGTGTCATTTACCAATATTGTCGATCATCGTCTGTCAGTGAGGGTCGAAATCGGCATCGGGATATTTGTAAGACATCGTCAATATCTGATTATATCGTCCTATCGCCCAGCCCTAATGTGAACAGGATGGGATGAATACTGTGTATTTTCTTAAGAAAGTTATGTGTTGGGGGTCCTGGGCAGCTCAGTGAGTATTGATGCTGACTACCACCCCGGGAGTCATGAGTTCGAATCCAGGGTGTGCTGAGTGACTCCAGCCAGGTCTCCTCAGCAACCAAATTGGCCCAGTTGCTAGGGAGGGTAGAGTCACATGGGGTAACCTCCTCGTGATCGCTATAATGTGGTTCGTTCTCGGTGGGGCGCGTGGTGAGTTGAGCGTGGTTGCCGCGGTGGATGGCGTGAAGCCTCCACACGCACTATGTTTCTGTGGCAATGCGCTCAACAAGCCACGTGATAAGATGCGCGGATTGACGTCTCAGACGCGGAGGCAACTGGGATTCATCCTCCGCCACCCGGACTGAGGCGAATCACTACGTGACCACAAAGACTTAAAAAGCACATTGGGAATTGGGCATTACAAATTGGGAGAAAAAAGGGGAAAAATAAAAAAAAAGAAAGTTATGAGTTGGATTTACCTGTGTTCTATTGGTGGTCACTTTCTTCCCTCCCCTTCCTTTCAAAATCACTTCTTTACCCCTTCTGGGAAAAAGAACAACAGTACAAAAATAGTAGAAAAAGATAGGATGCTGAAAAATAATTAGATATGAGTGCGTTACGGATGCACTGATATTTCAGCCAATACTGAGAGCCGATAATTTTTTTGTAAAGGGCAATAACCAATATGACTGCTGCTGATATTATAAATCACGAGAACATACATACACACACAGAAAAGGAGTACAGTTTGAATTGAAAGTAAGGCCTGATACTCTGCTTCTAATGCCTGACTAATGTGGCTGATATAATTAAAAAAGTGCCGATATATGCAAACATAATAACAAATGTTGCAACCGTCAAATAAAAACAATCCAATGTGGCACATTATCAACATTCATAGATAAGGACTGTAAAATGTGCATGAGAGTAAAGAAACAGTAATCCAAATGGCTGCTATGTAATGACACAGAATGGACTCACCCTTTCCCTCCTACTGACACCACCTGCATGTTGAAACCCCCTCTGCCTCGAACTGGTTTGTTCCCAGCCCACTGACCAACTACCATGCCTGCTATTTCCAGCTTGCCACCCTGGGGAGGTATAGACTGGATTCCTAAAAGAAAATAACCATGTGAAATCAGGGAGATCAAACATTTTTAAAAATTAGCAAGCTGGTCAGTTGTGCATTTCTTGACCAAGCACACTGTGCAAAAACTAACTGAGAGCAATGTCCAACCTGGGAAGGCCCTGGGCCGGTGCTGGTGAGGATGAGGTGGCATGGAGCCCAGTGGACGAGGAGGGTACATAGGGTGCATGGGGTAGAAAGGGGGCACCATGGTAGGGGGGAGGTATGCAGGGGGTGGCAGTGGTGGCGGTGGGGGAGGAGGTCGGGAGAGGTTGATGCCTTCTAGAATGGCCTGGCGCATCTTCTCCACTCTAGAAACCAGCTCCTCCTGCAAGGACAGAGTGAGAGACATTTGCTTTATTTTCATTGAAATCTACACTTCAACCACACTCTACAAAAGAACATTATCAACAGCAAATTATCTTATGGCAATGAATTGTTACCTGGCCTTCACACATGTCAAGTAAAGATGCTCTGTCTCTGGTGGCTTTAGCTAGTTTGATCTGGAACAACTTCCCATCAAAAAAGCCCCAAGGGCAGCAGTGGTCCCATGGCAGGGGCTGTCCACATACATCATTCACAAACAGGGCAGTATCCACTCCACTCATGAAGAGAGAGGCCAGCTGCACTCCACGGTTATCCACCTTCTCCACCTGTTATTGGGAGAAAAGGCGAAATACGATCAAGAGGCACATTGGTATCAGCCTTGTAAATGTCACAGAAATGTGTCACTTCATATTTCTCAGAGCTCTTTCAAAACGACCAAACAGATTTTTTTACTTTGTTTTACAATTTTTTGCCTTTAACTTCTAGACTTATTTGACATAAAACTTTTGAAGATGAGTATTAAAGAACCCCAAAACCTAGTCTTGCCTCAAGAAAAAAAAAAAGAAAAAAAAAAAAGCAGTGTATACAATCAAGCAGATGCGGGTCAGGAGCTTCAGTTAATGTTCAAATCAACCATCAGAATGGGGAAAAATGTGATTAGTGATTTGGACCGTGGCATGATTGTTGGTGCCAGATGGTCTGGTATGAGTATTTCTGTAACTGCTAATCTCCTGGGATTTTCACACACAACAGTCTCTAGAATTTACTCCGAATGGAGTCCAGTGAGCGGCAGTTCTGTGGATGGAAATGCCTTGTTGATTAGAGAGGTCAACGTAGAATGGCCAGACTGGTTCGAACTGACAAAGTCTACGGTAACTCAGATAACCGTTCTGTACAATTGTGGTGAGAAGAATATCATCTCAGAATAGCGGGTTGATGCTGTTTTGGCAGCACGAGGGGGACCTACACAATATTAGGCAGGTGGTTTTAATGTTGTGGCTGATCGGCGTAAGAACATGCAAACACATATGCAAATGTGCTTTAGTTTCAAATTGATGCTATCTATCTCTCTGCTCTTTGTTTGTGTGATTTAAGCAATTTTACTTCACAAGAAAATACTGAATCATAATCAAGATTTAACCAAACAATATTTTCCTATATAAAGTATGTAATTCACAGCATATAAGAGTCAACATGTTTACAATGCATTTTGCTTCTGTAATGTCATTTCAAAGTGAACTGAAAATTCAACAAGAAAAACTGTACGTTTGGACTTTATCCATCAGGAATTGATTGGTGAAAATCTGTCTCTATTTAAAAGGTGGCTGAAGGGGAGGGGTTGGAAAAATAAGAGGGCATAGTGACGTCAGCTAAAGAAATAAGATGTTTCAGAGGCTGAGAATGTCGTTACACTTTGAAACATGAAGACTATCAATGTTTTTTCCTTTGGAATAGCATGCACATTCACAATTAGACAAGGAATGTGGATTACGAAAGTAAAAAAGGAAATTTTGATTTCATATTGACATTAAAGGATTATTTCCACAATTTACTGAGGAGCAATACGGCTCATACATCAGAAGACTGGGAATGGCAAACACCTTAGGGGACTAAATTAAAAACCACAAAAACATAGATTTTGAATTGTCCTCTGAAGAAAATGACATTTACAAAACTAATTATTCAATTATATCAATAATTTACTATTTAACTCTTACTAGTTAATATCACAGTATTAAAGTATATATTTGGTGGATCTTTTCACATTCATAAAAATTAAAGTGTGCCTAAGGAATTCGTCCTACTGTAAATTCATGGGGGGTGGTCAGTGTGCCATAATGCAGAATTAATGAGACACATGACTTACCTTGAGTTCCTGCAGTTGGTCAGGCTCATAGAGCTGGTTGGACACAGCTTGAGCCAAAAAGGCATCAAGCTCATGGCGCTGAAGAATGCGGCCTCCCGGCCACTGCATCATATACCTGTATATAATGATATATACACACAATACTCACCGTTCAATACATCCAGAGCAACTGAGATCAGTGCTTCCCATTAATTACCTAGACTGTGGTGGCCCACAGTTTCATAATGAACTGAAAATATTTTTACACTTCTCATAATAACATAAAAGATCTCTAACGTTGTGGTTTGATATGTAACGTTATAGCTAGCTAGCTAACATTAGCTCTATTTTTGGCTGAAAACTAAACATTTTCTATTACAAAGTTGAACAGGGAAACGACGATGTGCCTTCCTCATCCAGTCTATTTTTTTTTTCTAAAAAATAAACCAGTTCAACACAGGTAACCACATTTGCTTCATTTCTTTGATGGCTCAAATGTATGCTCTAGTTGATTTTGTGTTTTGACCATTTGTAAACTGCATTAAACTGCAAAAAAAACTTTTTTGCCATGTCATCACCATTCATATCTATACAACCAATGTGTTCATGATTAAATTACTACTAGAGCACAAAATTGTTTACAAGAGCACATCGTTCTTCAAAGATCTAGCCTCTTAATTTTGCTCTCAACGTGCACCAGATTGATGCGTTTAACTTTAAAATGTAAAAAATGTTATTATAGGGGGAGCATGCCCCCGGACCACCCTAGAGGGTCCGAGATCCACCCACCACAGTATCACAAAATCCTTTGGGAAACACCTGAGATTAAAGTATCCAAAATGGACTAAGAGCCATTCCAATGTGAATGAGAAAAGAGTATACAATGTCTACCATTTTCTCAACACTCAAAGGGGTGTGGCTACCTGAGTATGCAGCACATGAGCAGCAGGTGAGATGGCACACAGGCAGGGTTGAGCAGGGCAGGGCAGTCAGAACGCATGCAGGCCAGAAAGGCTCGAGTGCGGCGGCTGCGGTCCTCGGAAGCTCTACCCAGCCACAAACGCCTCAGGTTGGGACACGTCCACTCGCGAAAACACAAAGCTGGAACAAGCTCAGGGGTCAGGGCAGATTTAGCTTTACTGGCACACCACTCCTTTACAATGACCGGGGGCACTGTGGAATCATACAGAAATGAGAAATGTTAGATTATACTTGATCTCCCTCAGACATTTTCTTCCCCACACTCAGAGAGCACACAGCAGGCTAGGGGTTGGAAGGTATGACCAAAATCGTATCATAGTAATGGTATATCCTAGGGTTGCACAATTAATCAAACTATTCGCAATTACGATTACGGATGCAACGATTATGTAATTGTGAAAACTGACAGTTACAGCCTTTAATTTAAGTCTGCTCCTGTCGCGTCAATGGCTTCTATTTACAACACATTTTTGCAGTGGTTCTAAACAATCACAGACATGTCCGTTGAGCAATGACATGGCAATGGCCAATCAGAGATGCTTAAATTAGTCCTCCGTCCTATTAGTAATAACAACTAATCCTAATGCGCAAGTTTTAAACAGTCTGCTGCCCCTGCTTGCTATACTTGCGGTGGCACACGAAAATTAATAATGAAGAAACATCACCTGACACTCGGCATAGATGCAGTGTAAATAACTGATTTATTATGCTGATTAGAAAGCTTTGTGCAGAACTCTGTTTGGAGCTTCAGTGAGCTCGCACTGAACTGCAGGACTATATAAACCTGCAGTCAATGACAGCTTCAGTCATTGTAATGGAAGAGTTTGTCTCATTGCTCGAAATCTGTGTACAATTTAATAAAAATTTGATAACAGTTTAGTTTTGTCATGTTAATAAGTAGGAGAGTGTGACTTTGATTTGTATAAAATAGCAATAAAATAATTCAGCTTAACTGTTCCAAGCTTGTTTTGGAGGTGTAGCCAACAAAGAATATGGCATGAATGGTATATTTCACAAATCGCCATCATTATTATCGCGTCTGCTCTAATAAGACCCACTTGCCCCCCCAGCTGCTATTGGATGATTTACAATTTTCACATATCGCACCAACTCCGATAGCAAATGGTTTTTAATTTCCAAAGTGCAACCGCTGAGGCCAAATATGATCTAACGATGATCTTACATGAACAAGACCACCATTGAAGATCTAACGGGATGAATGGGCAGTCTCGCCACCACAGTGCTTACTGAGCGCAGTAAATAACTTGGACAATTTAAATCGTCCGTTAATGAGTTTGAATATTGAATGTCATATTATTTACTGTACGTGGACCAATAATTTAAGCAGTAAAGGCACATATTGCATGTCTTATGGGTGACCCTTCACAGGCTTAAGAGGTGTGTTAAAAGTGTAAAGATGTGTATTTATCAACCTGTTACATGTCACAAATGCATACTGAATCAAGTAAAAACTGGTTTTGTCAATAGTTAAGAAAAAAACGACATATTTCTTCTGTACCATAGATATCACTTTAAAATAACTTATTAGGCCAACCATTAACAAACATTACGATATTTAATGCATAAAAAAAACTGGAGCCTAAAGGTACGATTTTTAATGCATCAGTGAGAAAACAACTTATAACACCATATAATACACTCAAAAAAAAGCATGATTATGTGATCACACATCACTGAATTCTATGTGTCAGGTTGGCCAGAGGTGGGTAGAGTAGACAAAATCTTTACTCAAGTAAAAGTACAATTACTTTAAAAAAAAAAATAAATTAAAAAAGATTACTCAAACGGAAGTAAAAGTAGTAATGTTAAAAATTACTCAAGTAAGAGTAAGAAAGTATCCAATTAAAAGAATACTCAAGTAATGAATAACTAGTTACGTCCACATAAAACATAATGGACGTTTACACCCCAATATTCCATTACATAATACACATTTAACATGTATTACACAATAATAACACTACTAATAATAATCATTCTTATTATTACTATTATTAATGGAAATTGTCATCATACATCCTTATGTTGTTTCAAACCATATGACTTTCTTCCTTGGAACACAATTAAGGAGACGTTAGACAGAATGTCAGCATTAGTCTCCATTTACTTTCACTGCACGTTTTTTTCCCTCCATATTTTAAAAGGGAATAGTGACTGAGACTGTCAGTCCCTAACATTCTGCCTAATATCTTTTGGGTTCCACAAAATACAGAAAGTCACAGGTGTTTGGAACAACATGAGGGCAGAGAAATGATGACAGAACATTGATTTATGCTGAACTATTACTTTAAGGACACCTGTCAGATTTGGACAAATCTGTTAATTAGTAGAGAAGTTTGGAAACTTTTTTCTAGCAATTATTATGGTGAAAAACGTGAACAATGTCCCACATGCCCAATAATATATAATGCTGAATAATACGAAGCAAGATCATGATTTATTGATGCCTACTGTCGTTATTTCAAAAGTCCTGTTGCTTTTTAAAGTCCTATTTGGATCTTAGTTCAGTGTAGTTACAGTATTTTCAGTGTTGAAAGAATTTAGATAATTAGTTCTGTACACTAAGGGTAAACTACACCTCGGGTAGAGTGAATGCTGGCGTGTTTGTCTGCCGCTGCTCTCCAGGTTCTTTTCAATGCTTTTGTTTTAGTGGCCTTTTGTATGAGTGACCTCAGGAAATTGAGTTTTATACTTTTCTTTTATGGACAATCTTATGGACTACTGACTTTTTAGTTTGTTTGAAATCTATGCTACACCGTCTGACTGGATTACCTCAAAGGAAATTAACACCGCTGCACTCACCGATGGTCTTTCACGGGTCTTAAATAGGCTGCTTGATTTCCTGTCCATCGTCGATGTCCAGTGGGGCTGGAGAGCGTGAATTTGAATTCGAGTCATGTTGGTGGATTCACTGAGGATGTTCAGCCTTCTGTTGCCCAATTGGCCTGTTGGAGTTTTGTTGTTAGCCCTCGCCAGTTTCAGCGGAGAGCTCCCTGCTTGTTTGCAAGTTCATGCAATCATCTTTCTTCCGATATGGTTTTTTTCTACTCATCTCTGGATTTATGGCGTTTGAATTCCTCGGCCCACCTGTCAGATGGAGTTTATAACTATTGCGCTGCTCTTGGAATTGCGCGTCGCCCCCGGTATGTCCATCGAGGGTCACGCCGACATACCTGCAGATTACCGGCTGATTCCCCTGACAGCTACCACATACCGGCCATATGGTCTTCACACTGTCGCCCTCCGACTGGTGAAAGTGAGCAAGTATTTTATTTTGAATGACTTTTTTATAACACGATCATTGGACTTTTTATTCATCACTGAGACCTGGCTGAATCCTGGCGAACAAATAGCCCTGGGGGATCTAACACTGCCACACTGCGACTTCTTAAATTCCCCACGGACTTCAGGCGAGGAGGTGGCATTGCCAATGTTTTTAGAAACTCTTTTAAATGCAGAACACTACCTATGGATATGTATTCCAGTTTTGAGGTCCTAGAATTAAAGACTGACATCTTGGATCCTGCTTTCTGTGCACTTGTGTACAGACCTCCCAGAATTAATAAGGAATTCATCCAACAATTTTCGGAATTTCTCTCTGGACTGGTGTCTCGTGGTGACAGACTCCTGATTCTAGGGGATTTTAATATCTGTCCATCAAAACCTCTGGTAAATGAATTTATCTCCCTCACTGAGTCTTTACATTTTGTACGACATGTCACTGGTCCTACTCACAATATGGGTCATACATTAGAGCTTGTGTTATCTTATGGTCTTTCTGTATCCAACTTAGAGGTCTTAGATATAGGCATTTCTGACCATTAATCAATAATGTTTCTGGCTGTATCTACTTGTCCCCTCCCTACTTTTTCTCAGCCCTTATGTCACTCCCGGTCCATTCACTTGTCTACTGCCAATCTTTTTTCAGAATTTTATCTAACGCATTTCACAGATGATGTCTTAGCTGGACTCAAAACTGAATCATTGGTTGAAGCTTTTAATAAATCTTGTACTTTTACACTTGATAATGTTGCTCCACTCAAGCCAAGGAGAATTAAGGGTGTTTCACAGCCTTGGTTAAATGATGTCACCCGCGCTCTCAGACAAGAGTGCAGAAAAGCTAAGCGCAATTGGAAAAGAGACCAAGAGCTTCAGGTCTCTTATGACATTTTAAAGGAGTGTTTAACTAACTATCAGAGAGCTGTAAAGGAAACGAAAGCTACGTTTTTCTCTACATTAATATCTGATAACGCAAATCGACCAAAAATATTGTTCAAAACAATTGATTCTGTTTTAAACCCAACTAGAAATGCTTTTCTGGATGCCACCCAAGAGACCGGTGACATTTTTGTAAACTTCTTTACTCACAAAATTGAGCAGATTAAAGGTGTGATTGTTCCTTCACAATTTTGATCAACCACTAATTCCTTCCCTGTCCAGCTCCCTGACTCACTTTGAACCAGTTTCGTCAGCACAGTTAGCAGATGTAGTCTCCAAGATGAAGTGTTCCAGTTACAAGCTGGATATTCTTTCTCCACGCCTTCTTAAAGAAGTTTTCATGACTATCAGTTCCAGTGTGACAGCTAAAATTAACAGCTCTTTAGCAAGTGGAGTTGTTCCAAGTAGTTTTACACATTCAATTCTACATCCTTTGTTAAATAAAATTTTTTTTTTGGATCTAGCAATACACAACAATTACAGACCAATCTCCAAACTGCCTTTTATTTCAAATATTTTGGAGAGAGTTGTTTACTCGCAGCTCTACTCCTATCTAAATACATTTAAAATTTTAGATACATTTCAGTCTGATTTCAGACACTTGCACAGCACTGAATCTGCATGGTTGAAGGTCACTAGTGATATTTCTCTCTCCATGGATTCAGGTTCAACTGTCATCTTAGTTTTATTAGATCTCAGTGCTGCATTCGACACTATCGACCATAAAATTCTTCTTATTCGTCTAGAATGTATGGTTGGCATCCAGGGTAAGGCCCTCCAGTGGTTTTCCTCCTATCTAAAAGAAAGGACGTTCTCTGTAAATTTAGGTCATTTTTCTTCTACTTCAGCTCAGTTACAGTGTGGTGTCCCACAGGGTTTTCTGTGATTGGTCCTAATCTATGGAATTGTCTCCCTTTCCATGTGAGGTCAGCTTCATCTCTAGCCATTTTTAAATCTTCTTTAAAAAAATAAATTATTGTGTAGCTTTTGAATAGATCATTGAATAGTTTGAAATGCATAAATGCATGATGTTGTATTTAAACATCATGCATTTATGTATTTTATTATGTTTTATATTTAACTTTAAATCAATCTGTTTTTATATCACTCTGCAAAGCACTTTGGGTCAACTTCTGTTGTTTTTACATTTTCTCTATAAATAAAGGTTGACTTCACTTATCTCTGCGTTTGAAATCGTCTGGGTCAGAGCTTGTTTTCTGTTGTCCATGAGAAAAATGCGCCACATCTGTCAAATGCATGAATGCTGTGCACGTGCATTAGATACTGTCATCTCACTCTCCAGAAGTCAAACACACAATCGGCAGAGCAAAAGACATTTACACTTAACGCGGATGTTTTCATGGATTTATACAGTAGGAACTGATATATTGCAGCACTGATATAAAATGTATACTTATAAACTGAGTTCATAAGAGCCCATAGTTACAGAATTGCCCTAAAAAGACCATGACACAGACAAGTCCACATTTTCATTATTACCAACATTTACTGCACTGCAATTTAAATCTTGAAATATCCACTTGTCTTGGTGTTAAATGAAGGCATTGCGTAACGAAAGAAAGTGTTTGTTCTGAGCACTTGCTGTAGGAGTGATGAGCTCGACTCGTGACAAGAGCGCAGTTGTAAAGTCCCATTTAAAAATCTCTCAATAAATTACGCATTTATTAACACTTAAAATTAAATGAAAACCAGTAATGTAACAAAAGGAATGTCGCCCATTGTAACGAAGTAAAAGTAAAAAAAATTCATTACAAAATTACTTGAGTAACAGTGAAAAGAACCCACCATTAAATAGACTCATAAAAGTAAATGTTTTCAAAAAAGTTACTCAAGTAAATGTAACAGAGTAAATGTAGTGTGTTACTACCCACCTCTGAAGTTGGCAACCAGAAAAAAAAAGGAAAAGAAAGTGGAGAGTTGTGACACATCAAAACTAAATCCCTCCAAGTAATATACTGTATACTCAAATCACTTATTTTGTAGAAAATGCCACAGTTTTATGCTTAGTTTCTGATTTTTAAAATTACGCAGCTGATACATCACGGTATAAACAGTATAGCAGCCAGAATCGCTACCAGTTGACACATATCATATTTATATCATCATGCCGCCCAGCCCTACAGTTGGCCAAAGCTATCAACAAGATTAAAGCAACATAAAAAAGAGAAGAGCTGGTTCTGTGGTCAGAAATCAAGAGAAATTATCTGCAACTAATCTAGCTCTACAGTCGCATCTACCCAATGTCTATGTTCTCTCCACTCCTCTCACCGTCAACAGGACTGCGCTTGCGCATAGCCAATCTCTCCAGTCTTCGCTGGGTCTCAGCCAAACTGAACAGCACTCCGTAGGCATACTGGCGGGCAGAACGGAAAAGTAGAGAAGCAGGAGGCAGGTCGGGGTTGCACTCGTCCTCTATACACACTGGCATCTTCATCTCCCCCTGAGAAGTGATAGTAGAGAAAGAGAGGTGGTGAGCAATAGAAATTAAGTGAGAGATTCAAGCACATAAAACAGGTATTATTAGCTGCTTTGTGCTAGGGATGCACCGATCTGATACCTGGATCTGTATCGGTTCCGATACTGACGTTTTTAAACAGATCAGGTATCGGTCCAACAAACCCGATCCAAATCCGATACTGTGCGTTAGTCCTGTTTGTTACTGTCAAGCTCAAAAAATGACATAAAAGCACCATTAAAGTTCTTCATATGACTTGTGCATTTTATTCAAAGCCACTTGAAGACATGCGATAGCTCTGTGAATCACAATAGGCTGTGTTTAATAAGTAAATAGTATTTTATATTTTATAGTAATATAGTATGCACGCACAGTGCGTTAGTGAATGGTGCTGCTCTGCTGACACACACATAAGCACACGCAGCCAAGGGTGATTCACTCACGGCTATTTTTAGCCTTCACGCGGTGCGCAATATTTGAGCACTACTCACGAACAACATCTCAGATGTAGATGCTCAATAGTTCGGTTCACTTATAAAATGCATTTAGAACAGCACCGGAGGTGCATTTTACCAGAATTTGAATAAGAAGCAAATTAAACTACTGTGAACTTGCCTACAAACACACACATACAGGACTTCCTGGAGAGTTCAGAATGTCAAAAGCGTGACGGTTTAAAAGGTTAAATATATTATTAAAGTCAATAATAATAATATTAATAATTTATTATTATTGTCATCATTCGTATTTTTTTACAATTTATAATATTTAGGTTGAATGGATTCCAAAAAATAACTGTGAATGAAAAGTGAGCTGATGTCTTATAACTAAATTGAACAAAAAAGAGATCTGAATCCTTTAAAGTCCAGATACAAATTGAACATTTTTGAAAAAATAAATAAATAAAAGCAAAAATAAAACACTGGTTTCTTTTCTACTGATGACTTGAAGACTGGAATTACTGTTAATTTTGCTGCTACAATATCCAGTATACTAGTTAATAATAAAGTGTTTCTTAATAAACTATACATTTATATTGAAATAATGTGTAGTTAGATGTTTGTGTTTCTTTATATATTTAGAGCACACCCAATTAGTTCCACAAAATAAGGTAAAGATATTCTAAACTGATTATGCAAAAAAATAAAAAATAAAACTGGTATCAGATCGGGATCGGTTTCGGCTGATACTGAGATTTCCGATATCGGAGAAAAAGTAGTATCGGTGCATCCCTAATTTGCATCCCAAGTTAAACTTTTTAATAACAGGAAATAGATAACTCATCATTAGTGCCATGAATTGTTTCAAAATATCAAAAATCTGATGTTGTAAAAATGTATCATGTTGTGACGTTAGTAACAGATAAAATATTACAATATAGCTGCCAGTAAAATGGCTGAAAATATCCATGCATAAATTACACCACCACATATTTTTTTTAATCAACTATTCGGTGAGTTGCATAAATGACTACTTAACTAATATAGGAATCCCTGTATACAGTTGTGCTCAAAAGTTTGCATACTGTGGCAGAAATTATGAAATTTTGGCATTGATTTTGAAAATATGACTGATCATGCAAAAAAACCTGTCTTTTATTTAAGGATAGTGATCATATGAAGCCATTTATTATCACATAGTTGTTTGGCTCCTTTTTAAATCATAATGATAACAGAAATCACCCAAATGGCCCTGATCAAAAGTTTACATACCCTAGAATGTTTGGCCTTGTTACAGACACACAAGGTGACACACACAGGTTTAAATGGCAATTAAAGGTTAATTTCCCACACCTGTGGCTTTTTAAATTGCAATTAGTGTCTGTGTATAAATAGTCACTTTTTATTAGAGTTTATTAGCTCTCACATGGATGCACTGAGCAGGCTAGATACTGAGCCATGGGGAGCAGAAAAGAACTGTCAAAAGACCTGCGTAACAAGGTAATGGAACTTTATAAAGATGGAAAAGGATATAAAAAGATATCCAAAGCCTTGAAAATACCAGTCAGTACTGTTCAATCACTTATTAAGAAGTGGAAAATTCGGGGATCTCTTGATACCAAGCCAAGGTCAGGTAGACCAAGAAAGATTTCAGACACAACTGCCAGAAGAATTGTTCGGGATACAAAGAAAAACGCACAGGTAACCTCAGGAGAAATACAGGCTGCTCTGGAAAAAGACGGTGTGGTTGTTTCAAGGAGCACAATACTTGTTGACCCCTCTCCAAACATAGCGCTTATGGTTGTGACCATAAAGCTCTATTTTGGTCTCGTCACTCCAAATTACAGTGTGCCAGAAGCTGTGAGGCGTGTCAAGGTGTTGTCGGGCATATTGTAACCGGGCTTTTTTATGGCATTAGCTTCTTTATGGTAATTCGACCATGCAGCTCATTTTTGTTCAAGCATCGTCGTATTGTGCTCCTTGAAACAACCACACCATCTTTTTCCAGAGCAGCCTGTATTTCTCCTGAGGTTACCTGTGCGTTTTTCTTTGTATCCCAAACAATTCTTCTGGCAGTTGTGGTGGAAATCTTTCTTGGTCTACCTGACCTTGGCTTGGTATCAAGAGGACCCCGAATTTTCCACTTATTAATAAGAGACTGAACAGTACTGACTGGCATTTTCAAGGCTTTGGATATCTTTTTATATCCTTTTCCATCTTTATAAATTCCATTACCTTGTTACGCAGGTCTTTTGACAGTTCTTTTCTGCTCCCCATGGCTCAGTATCTAGCCTGCTCAGTGCATCCACATGAGAGCTAACAAACTCATTGACTATTTATACACAGACACTAATTGCAATTTAAAAAGCCACAGGTGTGGGAAATTAACCTTTAACTGGCATTTAAACCTGTGTGTGTCACCTTGTGTGTTTGTAATAAGGCCAAACATTCAAGGATATGTAAACTTTTGATCAGGGCCATTTGGGTAATTTCTGTTCCCATTATGATTTAAAAAGGAGCCAAACAACTATGTGATAATAAATGGCTTCATATGATCACTAACCTTAAATAAAAGACAGTTTTTTTTACATGATCAGTCATATTTTCAAAATCAATGCCAAAATTTCACAATTTCTGCCAGGGTATGCAAACTTTTGAGCACAACTGTACATTAGGCAGGTTCGGGTTCAGCTGACCCTAAACGGACAAATTTTTTAGGGCCGTTAACATATGCGTTCAAAAACAGCTAAACAAAGAGCAATAGAATGGAGCAGAATGCAGGGGTTTTGAGAAACATTTATAACATCTAGTTGGACTAGAATTCTTAAAAATGCACCGGTCGTGGCATGACGCTCAAACATCAGTGATATGCGATGCAACAGAAAGATGTCTATCTGAATGTGAATGGCTGTAGTGGCAGTACTTTAAAGGGCATGAATTTAAATATGCAACTTTTCCGTTGCGGTTTTAACATTCAAATTGCTAAAGCACACTGACAGCAAGCCAAGCAGCACCACTAAAAATAACAAAATGGAAAAAAAATAAATTAAATTAAATCTTGACCTCACTAGTTGCTGGACAATTAATCAACCATCATGACCCCTTCCTAGTTAAAACAATGCAATCTTACACTAAAATAACTTTCTGTGTGGAATGCATCAAATGAAAAATCTGAAACTTTTAGCCACCAACTATGATTAGTAGGGGTGTAAATCGAACGTTTAATCACGATACTATCTTATATTGATTCTCTTGGCCTGTGATCCGATATTTGCCGATAATTAAGTCTGCCATGATATGATTCGATTCAGGGGCGTGCGATCGATATTCCGATATTATGTGCCTATTTTATACAATCAATTACATTTTTTTTTTTTTTGCCCTCAAATGCAACAAATATAATTTGATTCTTTTATTCAGCTCTCTGTATACACAATGGGAGATCCACAACAAAATAAGGTACTTCAGATGCTAAAAAAATTATACAGATAAATAATATAAAAAATAAAGTCACACACAAGTGATCATCACTCGTTTGATAACAGCACATTTTTCAGTTTAGTCCAATTCAAAATACTTGCATACCCATGACTTGTTTCCAACTATCTGTGCTATCTGTGGTTTTCTTGGCTACAACTTCCACAGTTGTAATGAAAAATTCTGTGTAGATGTGTAAAGTCTTATAACTGATGCTAGTGCCGAGCAGGTGATTTCTCTTTCCCTCGTTAGTGCTGTTCAGAGTGTTGGCATTGTCAAGACGTTTCACATGATGGTTGAACTGCTGCATGGTACTTTAAAATAGCAAATTCTCATGTAAAATTCAAATGGGTTGCATGCACAACGATATTGATGGAAGCCCGAATTAATCGCGCATGTGAGCCGCTCTGCGTTTGTCACGAGAACTCACATTTTAAGAAGTGCCCGGTTGATGCGCTCTCATGGATCCTGTCAATGGAGCTCGCATTTCGTGGGAAGCCCGGTTGACGCCTGCGCATGCCGCACGGAGAGCAGAGCACAATTTGGCTTCCAAGACCCTGCGCACATTTGTGCCCCACATGAAAAGCATATTTAGCGCTCATAAAGTCAAATTAATGTAATTAGGTTGCTTCATCGCCTGACGGAAATGCGTACAGACGTGGATAACTTGAGAGTAATCTTAAAAAAAATTCTATATGGATATTTATGCGTTGTATCGATGACATTGGATCGTTGGTCATTGGATCGATGCATCGATCCAGATCGATGGATCGTTACACCCCTTGTGGTTAGGGGAGTACAAAACAAACCTACCTTGGTCAGGATGTGGTAGATCTGTGGATACATGAGTCCTCTCTTGTGTCTGTGCTCTGCCACTCTCAGCACCTCAGCACTGACCTGTGGAAGGGGTGGAGTTGTGATGTCCATGTGACTACGTGTTGGCATGGACAGCAGTGATGGGATGGCCGGCCCACTTCCATTACCATGGTGGCCGTCCCCAGAGGCACCCCCTCCCCGTCCACCGGGATCTTCCCATCTTGAAGATTTGTCAGCCAAATGACTGAAAACAAAATAATAATATTCACAATATCATAAATCAGATTGCTAATAAAATTATTCAAACTTGACATTATTGACAAGATAATGGTGTAGAACAGGTCTACAAGTACATGCAAAGGCTTCATGTGGACTCACTTAGTGCTGGTGTCATTTTGCTCCTCCCCATCTGAAGACGACGATGATGAGGGGGAAGGGCCTGTGGGAGCAGCTGTGTGATGATTGGGCTGTCGGCTGCCACCTTGAGAGGAATCATATGGAGCAGACCAATCAGCAAAGCCCATTTTTCCAACTAGTGAATCGTTACAGTCCTGCAGAGGCTGAGTGGGGTTCTGGCATAAAAGAGCAGGACCAGTGGCAGGGCTGGGTCCATAGAGCCCACCGGGATAAGGCACCTTAACACCTGACACCTGGGGTGGACCAAACTGTTGAGAACAAACATAAAAGATAATCTGTTAAATTAGACTTAAAATTAGAAAAAGAAAGCTGGTGAGTAGAATCACCAATGGTTCTATGACCAAAATTACCTGAGCTTTACCAGGCTGCATTGCCCCCATGTGGCATGGAGATCCGCTGAACTGACCAGGTCCAAACCCTGGAACTGCAACAGAATGAATATTGCAAATTAATCCAAAAGACAGGAGTAGATGATCCACCAACAAAATAATTTGCCTGTCAAAGGTTAGATATAGTTCACATACAGTATATCCTGTGCATGATCGGCAAACACCACATTATACCTACAGAGGTAAGGAGAAGGTCCCATGGAGAGAGGTCTTGGTTTACTGGCTGCTGAAAAATACTCCACTGCCTTCTTGAACCTCTCAAATTTATCTTCAGTTAGAGACTGGAAATGAGAAAAAGAGGAGAGTTCCACATGGAATGATTAAGTGTTCTTTTACAAAAGCATATAATCGGTTCAGAACAACAGTAGAAGTATATAAAGGAGCAGATGGAAGTAATATGTTGTGGGCATTTACACTGCCATGCTTTACCTGTGACTGCTTGAAAACATCCTTGGCCACCAAATCCAAATTTCCAAGATCTTTGATTGATGCCACATACTCTGATACAGCCTTGATAACAACCTCACAGGGAGGGAGGACTAACTGATGTGCCCTTACCTGAACAGAGAGAGAAGAAAACACAATTATGATCAGGGTAAGTTATACGAATACATATAACACCAAACAGAATTGCAAAAAATAATGATTATTTTCAAACAGATTTTAAAAAACACTCTCCCCATCTTCCATTGATTGGTCAAACATATAGTCCCACCCCAAATTCACACCACTGGTTGAGCCAATGTGCTGAGCTGGTCTAGACACTCAAACAAATACAGCAATGTTTCAACAGTGGTGTAGATTTACACTTTACAGGCAATTCAACCTACAAATGGCTTGCATAGAGATGTCTCTGCATATTAAGCTGGGATATGAAAAATGTATTTCAACATTACACACTTCAATTTAAAGTCTATTGTACTATATCACAAACTGCTGTCAATGAAGACCGGAAATATTTCAAACTGTGCAAAATTTTAATTTTTAAAAGAGCACCTTGAGGGAAGCAAGTGGGTGTTCTGGGCCTAACAGACTCCAATGAAAGGCAGCCAAGTCTTCATCTGGAAGAATGTGGTTACCTGTTTTGAAGACCCACATTTAGAGAGAAACAGTTTAATTCAAAGAACAAAATAATGCTAAATCAACAAAACACAGTCAAAAATTGCATTATCGGTCTCTTACCAAGAAGAGTAGCAAAGATGGGTAGGTGCTGGGTCTTGAGGCCGAGCTGGCGAGCAGCCTCTGAGAGCAGGTACTGGTGAGTGGTCAGATTCTTGCCATTCCAGGAGAGCTTGAGGGCATGGGAGCTGAAATAGGCTGGGACATTGCATAGCGCAAACTCTGAGTCCTGTGCAATCAGACCCTGAAAGCCACAGTCTCTGTACAAGGATAGCACCTCTTGATGATGGTCCTCAAGGGTCTGCACCACCTATAGTTTGAAAAGGGTAGAAAGAGAATATTTTTTCTATTTATTATGTATAGAAAAATAGGTAACACTTTACAATAAGAATCCAGGGCTCAACAATAAAAATGCCCTGCTGGTCCGATGCCAGTGTGACAGAATTACTGGCCATTTGATGGAAATATCACTTGCCCTTTTGGGCCAGTGCTGCGTTGTTGCTGAATGTTACTTTCGCTTGTATCTTGTATATGTGTTTTTATGCCTTGCAAATTATTTTTATTTCTGTGATGTATTGAACACTGTTGCGCAAATTTTGCTGATTTAAACTTATGACCAAGGTAACATTATCTAGCTGGTTAACATAGATGAGGTTTTGTCAATCTTGTGAGAATTATCTTTGATCATCTTTTCAGGCATCAGTAAGAATGGGATGAAACTTAAAATCAATTACTATCCTAATATTTTGCATTGTATGCCATCATTTTCCTGTAAAGCTAATGTATCGCAAAGAAAACTTTTATTTTACTTTATATATTCTTTGTTTTACATATAAAAACTTATTGCTAAAAAGACAATTTATCATTTTTTGTGCAGGTCAAGTAAAAATCTGAACTACTTGTCCAACTGGGCCAGCAGAAAAACACTTGAGCCCTGGGTTTTATTTGTTTACGTAAGTAAATGCATTAGGTATAATTAACAAAATAATGAACAATATTTTACTGCATTTACTAATATTGGTTAGTTTATTTATGAATACACAATTGTTCATTGATTGTCCATAATGCATTAGGCTAACTAATGATAACACGTACCATTTTCCATTTAAAAAATACATTAGTATGCATTGAAATTTAAATTAACCAAGATTAAAAAGTGCTGTCAAGTATTGTTCATTGCTAGTTCATATAAACTAATGTAGTTAACTAATGTTAATGAATACAACATTATTTAAAGTGTATGCATTCTGAGAACACAACACTACACACCATGGGTCAAAAAGAAGTGAAGACAGATATTTCTAAACTTGGTACTTCATGGCATAACCATCAGAATCTAAAGGTTATGCCATGAAGTACCATGTAATAAGTTTCACTTTTCAACTTTTTCAAATATTTTTTGCCATGGTACAAATAGCAGCTTTTTCCTTTTCTTGTTATTTCTTTTTTGCTGATTATCAGCCTGACTGACACATGCAAACTTACTACAAATAATCCAGAAATGTTGTATACCTAGTAGTTTAATGGTGTCTTCAGAGTGTGTGTATTTATTTGAAGCATTATTTAAAGCTGAATTAATTTCTCTGACACTAGCACCATCAAACAGACTTGCAAAAATAAACAATGTTTTCTGAATATGTCCTTCATCTTCAGTTCAAACAATCAGATAGCCCCACCCCCAACTAACGCCATTGGTTGAGCAACATGGTTGGGGGCGAGTCTAAGCAGGTCCCTCAAAACAAACACAGGAATTTTTATAGTGCTACAGAGACACAGTGTTTACGGTTTGACAAAATTAAGTTATGAATGGCTTACTTATAGTTGTCTCTGCATATTAAACTAGAATATAAGTATTTTAACATTGAAAAATTTACATTCTTAAACTTTAAAGGTGCACTCAGCAAGTTTTTGTTCATGTCATCTTGGACTTACACTGATGGCGGAGATTAAGCGAGCACCATTCCGCTGGTCGTGTGATCCTATCATGGCAGTCCCCATGAGGGGACACTTTCCATGCAGAATAAAATAGCTTTCATAAGGTTACTCATTTTACTGAAGTCTTAAAATCTCATGTAAGTGCTCATGATTTAATATATACTGATCAGCCACAACATTAAAACCACTGACAGGTGAAGTGAATAACACTGATTATCTCGTTACAATGGCACCTGTCAAGTGGGGGGGTATATTAGGCAGCAAGTGAACAGTCAGTTCTTGAATTTCATGTGTTGAAAGCAGGAAAAATGGGCAAGTGTAAGGATCTGAGCAACTTTAACAAGGGCCAAATTGTGATGGCTAGACGACTGGGTCAGAGCATCTCCAAAACGACAGGTATTGTGGAGTGTTCCCGGTATGCAGTGGCTAGTACCTACCAAAAGTGGTCCAAGGAAGGACAACCGGTGAACCGGCGACAGGGTCATGGGCGCCCAAGACTCACTGATGTGCTTGGGGAGCAAAGGCTAGCCCATCTGATCCGATCCCACAGATGAGCTACTGTAGCACAAATTGCTGAAAAACTTTATTCTGGCCATGACAGAAAGGTGTCACAACACACAGTGCATCGAAACTTGCTGCATATGGAGCTGCATAGCCACAGACTGATCAGAGTGCCCATGCTGACCCCTGTTCACCGCCGAAAGCACCTACAATGGGCATGTGAGCATCAGAACTGGACCATGAAGCAATGGAAGAAGGTGGCCTGGTCTGTGGACGTCCGGGTGCGTGTGTGTTGTTGACCTGGAGAAGAGATGGCAGCAGGATGCCCCCATGGGAAGAAGGCAGGCCGGCAGAGGCAGTGTGATGCTCTGGGCAATGTTCTGCTGGGAAACCTTGGGTCCTGGCATTCATGTGGATGTTACTTTGACACGTACCACCTACATAAAAATTGTTGCAGACCACGTACACCCCTTCATGGCAACGGTATTCCCTGATGGCAGTGGCCTTTTCAGCAGGATAATACACCCTGCCACACTGCAAAAATTGATCAGGAATGGTTTGAGAAACATGACAAAGAGTTCAAGGTGTTGACTTGGCCTTCAAATTTCCCAGATCTCAATCCGATTGAGCATCTATGGGATATGCTGGACCAACAAGTCCGATCCATGGAGGCCCAACCTCGCAACTTACAGGACTTGAAGGATCTGCTGCTAAAGTCTTGGTGCCAGATACCACAGGACACTTTCAGAGGTCTTGTGGAGTTCATGCCTCGACGGGGCATGGTTGCAGCATCATTCAAACATGATAGGTGTGTTCGACTTCAACTGCGCCTCGCCTTAACCGTCAGCTAGATTTGCCGGATGCAGTCGGGGGAGGAGTTGAAAAGAAAGCCGTCAAGCTGGACACTACGTTCTTCCCGCTGTGAGCTGAACTTACATCAGTCACAGCAGATCATACAATGTTTGCTTTATTTATTGAAGACAAAGTGGTGGCGATAGAAATTCAGAAAGACAGATGCTTGAATTATACATTATTAATACATTTCAGTTACGTGCTGCTTAATACAATGCCTTTGTGCACAAGAAGAAAGTCCAATATAAGACTAGATTATATTAAAAACAATAAAGGAGTCAGAGTTTAATCATTTTGAAATGTTTTTATGAATAAACATGAAATATAAGATTAGATTACATGAAAAGTGATTTGTACTGTTATAAAGCACAGATCTGTGAGTTAAGCGGAACTGAACGTGTCAGAATAAACACTTTGATATTGGCCTACTACCATAATAGTAAACTGATTTGGCAGTAGTAGTAAGAGTAATATGGGTAGTATGACATTCCAAACTCAACCCATGAAGCCCATGTCATCGTTGTAATTGGTGAGTCTGGCCAATCGCGAGAAAGTTGTGTCACCGTCAAAACTTGTGCAGCCACTTTGGACCAACTGCACCGCCTGACTCAGCCGGCAAGTCTCGTCTCATGGTTCTTTGATGGCATATGTCACACCTAATGTCAGACAAAATTTCTAACAGACATGCACTGCTTCAAGTCCGGCACCGACTGATCTGTGCAGCGCTGCATTTAATCGAACACACCTGATAGTTCTTAGTTACCAATGCCATAGTAGTAATACACTATTCAAAGCCATGATTAATTTAATCCATGAGTAAAGGTATACAAGAACAGGACGGTTGCTGAGATTATGCGAGAAATATTAGGCTGTGTTTCTAACCT